>NW_025726049.1:2100000-2347113 GCF_021461395.2 Schistocerca americana
GCATCGGAATTAAATACAAAAGGCACAATGCCGACTCAAGTACAAGAAGACTGACTCTTCTTACTATCTATGTTTTGAACCATTCCTGTGACACTAGTTATAGATTCCGATGCTTCACTTCAGTTTTACTGTATCCGTCTGACCTTCTTATTGACGATGAAACACAGAAATTGCATCAGAAATAAATACAAAAGGCACAATGCCGACTCAAGTACAAGAAGACTGACACTTCTTACTGTCTATGTTTTGAACCATTCCTGTGACACTAGTTATAGATTCCGATGCTTCATTTCAGTTTTACTGTATCCTTCTGACCTTCTTATTGACGATGAAACACATAAATTGCATCGGAATTAAATACAAAAGGCACAATGCCGACTCAAGTACAAGAAGACTGACTCCTCTTACTGTATATGTTTTGAACCACTCCTGTGACACTAGTTATAGATTCCGATGCTTCACTTCAGGTTTACTGTATCCCTCTGTCCGTCGTACTGACGATGAAACACAGAAATTGCATTGGAATTAAATACAAAAGGCACAATGCCGACTCAAGCACAAGAAGACTGACCCTTCCTACTGTCTATGCTTTGAACCATTCCTGTGACACTAGTTATAGATTCCGATGCTTCACTTCAGGTTTACTTTATCCTTCTGACCTTCTTATTGACGATGAAACACAGAAATTGCATCGGAATTACATACAAAAGGCACAATGATGACTTAAGTACAAGAAAACTGACTCTTCTTACTGTCTATGTTTTGAACCATTCCTGTGACACTAGTTATAGATTCCGATGCTTCACTTCAGCTTTACTGTATCCCTCTGACCTTCTTATTGTTGATGAAACACAGAAATTGCATCGGAATTAAATACTAAAGGCACAATGCCGACTTAAGTACAAGAAAACTGACTTTTCCTACTGTCTATGTTTTGAGCCATTCCTGTGACACAAGTTATAGATTCCGATGCTTCACTAAAGGTTTACTGTATCCAGCTGACCTTCTTATTGACGATGAATCACAGAAATTGCATCGGCAATTAATACCACAGGCACAATGCCGACTTAAGTACAAGAAAACTGTTTCTTCTTACTGTCTATGTTTTGAACCAATCCTATGACACTAGTTATAAATTCCGATGATTCAATTCAGTTTTAATGTATCCCTGTGACCTTCCTATTGTTGATGAAACACAGATGTTGCATCGGAATTAAATACAAAAGGCACAATGCCGAGTTAAGTACAAGAAAACTGACTCTTCCTACTGTCTATGTTTTGAACTACTCCTGTGACACTAGTTATAGATTCCGATGCTTCACTTCAGGTTTACTGTATCCCTCTGACCGTCGTAATGACGTTGAAACACAGAAATTAGATTGGAATTAAATACAAAAGGCACAATGCCGACCCAACTACAAGAAAACTGACTCTTCTTACTGTTTATGTTTTGAACCAATCCTGTGACACTAGTTATAGATTCCGATGCTTCACTTCAGGTTTACAGTATCCCTGTGACCTTCCTATTGTTGATGAAACACAGATATTGCATCGGAATTAAATACAAAAGGCACAATGCCGACTTAAGTACAAGAAAACTGACTCTTCTTACTGTCTATGTTTTGAACCATTCCTGTGACACTAGTTATAGATTCCGATGCTTCACTTCAGCTTTACTGTATCCCTCTGACCTTCTTATTGTTGATGAAACACAGAAATTGCATCGGAATTAAATACAAAAGACACAATGCCGACTTAAGTACAAGAAAACCGACTCTTTCTACTGTCTGTGTTTTGAACCATTCCTGTGACACTAGTTTTTGATTCCGATGCATCACTTCAGGTTTACTGTATCCCTCTGACCGGCGTACTGACGATGAAACACAGAAATTGCATCGGAATTAAATACAAAATGCACAATGCCGACTCAAGTACAAGAAGACTGGCTCTTCTTACTGTCTATGCTTTGAACCTTTCCTGTGAGACCGGTTTTAGATTCCGATGATTCACTTCAGGTATAATGTATCCCTTGGACCTTCTTTCTGACGACGACACCCAGTAATTGCATCGGAATTGAATAGAAGAGGCACAATGCCGACTTATGTACAAGGAAACAGACTCTTCTTAATAACTATGTTTTGAACCATTCCTGTGACACTAGTCATAGATTCCGAAACATCACTTCAGGTTTACTGTATCCCTCTGACCCTCTTATTGACGATGAAACACAGAAAATGCATCGGAATTAAGTACAAAAGGAACAATGCCGACTTAAGTACTAGGTGACTGACTCTTCTTACTGTCTATGTTTTGAACCATTCCTGTGACACTAGTTATAGATTCGGATGCTTCACTTCAGGTTTACTCTATCCCTCTGACCGTCGTATTGACGTTGAAACACAGAAATTGCATCGGAATTAAATAGAAAAGGCACAATGGCGACTGAAGTACAAGCAAATTGACTCTTCTTACTGTCTATGTTTTGAACCATTCCTGTGACACTAGTTATAGATTCCGATGTTTCGCTTCAGGTTTACTGTATCCCTCTGACCTTCTTATTGACGATGAAACATAGAAATTGCATCGGAATTACATACAAAAGGTTTACTGTATCCCTCTGACAAGAAAACTGACTCTTCTTACTGTCTATGTTTTGAACCATTCCTGTGACACTAGTTATAGATTCCGATGCTTCACTTCAGGTTTACGGTATCCCTCTGACCTTCTTATTGACGATGAAACACAGAAATTGCATCGGAATTACATACAAAAGGTTTACTGTATCCCTCTGACAAGAACACTGACTCTTCTTACTGTCTATGTTTTGAACCATTCCTGTGACACTAGTTATAGATTCCGATGCTTCACTTCAGGTTTACTGTATCCCTCGGACCTTCGTATTGACGATGAAACACAGAAATTGCATCGGAATTAAAGACAAAAGACACAATGCCGACTTAAGTACAAGAAAACTGACTCTTCTTACTATCTATGTTTTGAACCATTCCTGTGACACTAGTTATAAATTCCGATGCTTCACTTCAGTTTTAATTAATCCCTCTGACCGTCTTATTGACGATGAAACACACAAATTGCATCGGAATAAAATACAAAAGGCGCAATGCCGACCCAAGTGCAAGTAGTCTGGCTCTTCTAACTGCCTATGTTTTGAACCTTTCCTGTGGGACCGGTTTTAGATTCCGATGCTTCACTTCAGGTTTTCTGTATCCCTTGGGCCTTCTTATCGACGACGAACACAGAAATTGCATCGGAATTATATAGAAAATGCACAATGCCGACTTCAGTACAAGATAACTGTCTCTTTTTCCTGTCTTAGCTCTGAACCATTCCTGTGACACTAGTTATAGATTCCGATGCTTCACTTCATTATTACCTTATCCAGCTGACCTTCTTATTGACGATGAAACACAGAAATTGCATCGGAATTAAATACAAAAGGCACAATGCCGACTTAAGTACAAGAAGACTGACTCCTCCTACTGTCTATGTTTTGAACCACTCCTGTGACACTAGTTATAGATTCCGATGCTTCACTTCAGTTTTTCTGTATCCTTCTGACCTTCTTATTGACGATGAAACACAGAAATTGCATCGGAATTAAATACAAAAGGCACAATGCCGACCCAAGTACAAGAAGACTGACTCTACTTACTATCTATGTTTTGAACCATTCCTGTGACACTAGTTATAGATTCCCATGCTTCACTTCAGTTTTACTGTATCCGTCTGACCTTCTTATTGACGATGAAACACAGAAATTGCATCAGAAATAAATACAAAGGGCACAATGCCGACTCAAGTACAAGAGGACTGACACTTCTTACTGTCTATGTTTTGAACCATTCCTGTGACACTAGTTATAGATTCCGATGCTTCATTTCAGTTTTACTGTATCCTTCTGACCTTCTTACTGACGATGAAACACATAAATTGCATCGGAATTAAATACAAAAGGCACAATGCCGACTCAAGTACAAGAAGACTGACACTTCTTACTGTCTATGTTTTGAACCAATCCTATGACACTAGTTATAAATTCCGATGCTTCAATTCTGTTTTAATGAATCCCTGTGACCTTCCTATTGTTGATGAAACACAGATATTGCATCGGAATTAAATACAAAAGGCACAATGCCGACTTAAGTACAAGAAAACCGACTGTTCCTACTGTCTATGTTTTGAACCACTCCTGTGACACTAGTTATAGATTCCGATGCTTTACTACAGGTTTACTGTATCCAGCTGACCTTCTTATTGACGATGAATCACAGAAATTGCATCGGATTTACATACAAAAGGCACAATGCCGACTTAAGTACAAGAAAACTGACTCTTCTTACTGTCTATGTTTTGAACCATTCCTGTGACACTAGTTATATATTCCGATGCTTCACTTCAGGTTTACTGTATCCCTCTGACCTTCTTATTGACGATGAAACACAGAAATTACATCGGAATTAAATACGAAAGGCACAATGCCGACTTAAGCACAAGAAGACTGACTCTTCCTACTGTCTATGTATTAACCATTCCTGTTACACTAGTTATGGATTCCGATGCTTCACTTCAATATTAATGTATCCCTCTGACCGTCTTATTGACGATGAAACACAGAAATTGCATCAGAATTAAATACAAAAGGCACAATGCCGATTCAAGTACAAGAAGACTGACTCTTCTAACTGTCTATGTTTTGAACCATTCCTGTGACACTAGTTATACATTCCGATGCTTCGCTTCAGTTTTACTGTATCCTTCCTACCTTCTTATTGACGATGAAACACAGAAATTGCATCGGAATTAAATACAAAAGGTACAATGCCGACTCAAGTAGAAGAAGCCTGACTCTTCTTACTGTCTATGTTTTGAACCATTCCTGTGACACTAGTTATAGATTCCGATGCTTCACTTCAGTTTTACTGTATCCTTCTGACCTTCTTATTGACGATAAAACACATAAATTGCATCGGAATTAAATACAAAAGGCACAATGCCGACTCAAGTACAAGAAGACTGACTCCTCTTACTGCCTATGATTTGAACCACTCCTGTGACACTAGTTATAGATTCCGATGCTTCACTTCAGGTTTACTGTATCCCTCTGACCGTCGTATTCACGATGAAACACAGAAATTGCATTGGAATAAAATACAAAAGGCACAATGCCGACTCAAGTACAAGAAGACTGACTCTTCCTACTGTCTATGTTTTGAACCATTCCTGTGACACTAGTCATAGATTCCGACGCTTCACTTCAGGTTTACTGTATCCCTCTGACCTTCTTGTTGACGATGAAACACTGACATTGCATCGGAATTAAATCCAAAAGGCACAATGCCGACCTAAGTACAAGAAAACTGACTCTTCTTAATGTTTATGTTTTGTACCATTCCTGTGACACTAGTTATAGATTCCGATGCTTCACTTCAGGTTTAATGTTTCCCTGTGACCTTCTTATTATTGATGAAACACAGAAATTGCATCGGAATTAAATGCAAAAGGCACAATGCCGGCTTAAATAAAAGAAAACTGACTCTTCCTACTGTCTATGTTTTGAACCATTCCTGTGACACTAGTTATATATTCCGATGCTTCACTACAGGTTTACTGTATCCAGCTGACCTTCTTATTGACGATGAATCACAGAGATTGCATCGGAAATTAATACAAAAGGCACAATGCCGACTTAAATACAAGAAAACTGACTCTTCTTACTGTCTATGTTTGAACCAATCCTGTGACACTAGTAATTAATTACGATGCTTCACTTCAGTTCTAATGTATTCCTGTGACCTTCTTATTGTTGATGAAACTCAGAAATTGCATCGGAATTAAATACAAAGGCACAATGCCGACTTAAGTACAAGAAAACTGACTCTTCCTACTGTCTATGTTTTGAACCACTCCTGTAACACTAGTTATAGATTCCGATGCTTCACTTTAGGTTTACTATATCCCTCTGACCGTCGTACTAACGATGAAACACAGAAATTGCATTGGAATTAAATACAAAAGGCACAATGCCGACTCAAGTACAAGAATTCTGATTCTTCCTGCTGTCTATGTTTTGAACCATTCCTGTGACACTAGTTATAGATTCCGATGCTTCACTTCAGGTTTACTGTAACCCTCTGACCTTCTTATTGACGATGAAACACAGATATTGCATCGGAATAAAATTCGAAAGGCACAATGCCGACTCAAGTACAAGAAGACTGGCTCTTCTTACTGTCTATGTTTTGAACCATTTCTGTGACACTAGTTATAGATTCCGATGCTTCACTTCAGGTTTACTGTATCCCTCTGGCCTTCTTATTGACGAATAAATACAGAAATTGCATCGGAATTAAATACAAAAGGCACAATGCCGACTTAAGTACAAGAAGACTGACCCTTCTTACTGTCTATGTTTTGAACAATCCCTGTGACACTGGTTATAGATTCCGATGCTTCACTTCAGGTTTACTGTATCCCTTGGACCTTCGTATTGACGATGAAACACAGAAATTGCATCGGAATAAAATACAAAAGGCACAATTCCGACTTAAGTACAAGAAAACTGACTCTTCTTACTGTTTATGTTTTGAACATTCCTGTGACACTAGTTATAGATTCCGATGCTTCACATCATGTTTACTGTATCCCTGTGACCTTCTTATTGGCGATGAAGCACAGAAATTGCATCGGAATTAAATACAAAATGCACAATGCCGACTTCAGTACAAGAAAACTGACTATTCTTACTGTCTATGTTTTGAACCATTCCTGTGACACTAGTTATATATTCCGATGCTTTACTTCAGGTTTACTGTATCCCTCTGACCTTGTTATTGACGATGAAACACAGAAATTACATCGCAATTAAATACCAAAGGCACAATGCCGACTTAAGTACAAGAAGACTGACTCTTCCTACTATCTATGTTTTAACCATTCCTGTGACACTAGTTATAGATTCCGATGCTTCACTACAGGTTTACTGTATCCAGCTGACCTTCTTATTGACGATGAATCACAGAAATTGCATCGGAATTAAATGCAAAAGGCACAATGCCGACTTAAGTACAAGAAAACTGACTCTTCTTACTGTCTATGTTTTGCACCTTTCCTGTGACACTAGTTATAGATTCCGATGCTTCACTTCAGTTTTACTGTATCCTTCTGACCTTCTTATTGACGATGAACCACAGAAATTGCATCGGAATTAAATACAAAAGGCACAATGCCGACCCAAGTACAAGTAGTCTGGCTATTCTTACTGTCTATGTTTTGAACATTTCCTGTGAGACCGGTTTCAGATTCCGATGCTTCACTTCAGGTTTACTGTATCCCTTGGACCTTCTTATTGACGACGAACACAGAAATTGCATCGGAATTATATAGAAAATGCACAATGCCGACTTCAGTACAACATAACTGTCTCTTTTTCCTGTCTTTGTTTTGAACCATTCCTGTGACACTAGTTATAGATTCCGATGCTTCACTTCCGGATTACCTTATCCAGCTGACCCTCTTATTGACGATGAAACACAGAAATTGCATCGGAATTAAATACAAAAGGCACAATGCCGACTTAAGTACAAGAAAACTGACTCCTCCTACTGTCTATGTTTTGAACCACTCCTGTGACACTAGTTATACATTCCGATGCTTAGCTTCAGTTTTACTGTATCCTTCTGACCTTCTTATTGACGATAAACCACAGAAATTGCATCGGAATTAAATACAAAAGGCACAATGCCGACTCAAGTACAAGAAGACTGGCTCTTCTCACTTTCTATGTTTTGAACCATTCCTGTGACACTAGTTATAGATTCCGATGCTTCACTTCAGTTTTACTGTGTCCCTCTGACCGTCGTACTGACGATGAAACACAGAAATTGCATTGGAATTGAATACAAAAGGCACAATGCCGACTCAAGTACAAGAAGACTGTCTCTTCCTACTGTCTATGTTTTGAACCATTCTTGTGACACTAGTTATTGATTCCGATGCTTCACTTCAGGTTTACTTTATCCCTCTGACCTCACTATTGACGATGAAACACAGAAATTGCATCGGAATTACATACAAAAGGCACAATGCCGACTTAAGTACAAGAAAACTGACTCTTCTTATTGTCTATGATTTGAACCATTCCTGTGACACTAGTTATAGATTCCGGTGCTTAACTTCAGGTTTACTGTATCCCTCTGACTTTCTTATTGGTGATGAAACACAGAAATTGCATCGGAATTAAATACTAAAGGCACAATGCCGGCTTAAGTACAAGAAAACTGACTCTTCCTACTGTCTATGTTTTGAGCCATTCCTGTGACACTAGTTTTAGATTCCGATGCTTCACTACAGGTATACTGTATCCAGCTGACCTTCTTATTGACGATGAATCACAGAAATTGCATCGGCAATTAACACAAAAGGCACAATGCAGACTTAAGTACTAAAAAACTGACTCTTCTTACTGTCTCTGTTTTGAACCAAACCTGTGACACTAGTTATAAATTCCGATGCTTCACTTCAGTTTTAATGTATCCCTGTGACCTTCTTATTGTTGATGAAACACAGAAATTGCATCGGAATTAAATACAAAATGCACAATGCCGACTTAAGCACAAGAAAACTGACTCTTCCTACTGTCTATGTTTTGAACCACTCCTGTGACACTAGTTATAGATTCCGATGCTTCACTTCAGGTTTACTGTATCACTCTGACCGTCTTACTGACGATGAAACACAGAAATTGCATTGGAATTAAATACAAAAGGC
Organism: Schistocerca americana; assembly: GCF_021461395.2. NCBI lineage: Eukaryota > Metazoa > Arthropoda > Insecta > Orthoptera > Acrididae > Schistocerca > Schistocerca americana. The sequence goes on from NW_025726049.1 coordinate 2,108,788, forward strand.
ACAATGCCGACTCAAGTACAAGAAGACTGACTCTTCCTACTGTCTATGTTTTGAACCATTCCTGTGACACTAGTTATAGATTCCGATGCTTCACTTCAGGTTTGCTGTATCCCTCTGACCTTATTGACGATGAAACACAGAAATTGCATCGTAATTACATACAAAAGGCATAATGCCGACTTAAGTTCAAGAAAACTGACTCTTCTTACTATCTATGTTTTGAACCATTCCTGTGACACTACTTATAGATTCCGATACTTCACTTCAGGTTTACTGTATCCCTCTGACCTTCGTATTGACGATGAAACACGTAAATTGCATCGGAATTAAATACAAAAGGATCAATGCCGACTTAAGTACAAGAAGACTGACTCTTCTTACTTTCTATGTTTTGAACCATTCCTGTGACACTAATTATAGATTCCGATGCTTCACTTCAGGTTTACTGTATCCCTCTGACCTTCTCCTTGACGATGAGACACAGAAATTGCATCGGAGTTAAATACAAAAGGCACAATTCCGACTTATGTACAAGAAAACTGACTCTTCTTACTGTTTATGTTTTGAACATTCCTGTGACACTAGTTATAGATCCGATGCTTCACATTAGGTTTGCCGTATCCCTGTGACCCTCTTATTGACGATGAAACACAGAAATTGCATCGATATTAAATACAAAATGCACAATGCCGACTTAAGTACAAGAAAACTGACTCTTCTTACTGTCTATGTTTTGAACCATTCCTGTGACACTAGTTATATATTCCGATGCTTCACTTCAGGTTTACTGTATCCCTCTGACCTTCTTATTGACGATGAAACACAGAAATTACATCGGAATTAAATACGAAAGGCACAATGCCGACTTAAGCACAAGAAGACTGACTCTCCCTACTGTCTATGTATTAACCATTCCTGTTACACTAGTTATGGATTCCGATGCTTCACTTCAATATTAATGTATCCCTCTGACCGTCTTATTGACGATGAAACACAGAAATTGCATCAGAATTAAATACAAAAGGCACAATGCCGACTCAAGTACAAGAAGACTGACTCTTCTAACTGTCTATGTTTTGAACCATTCCTGTGACACTAGTTATACATTCCGATGCTTCGCTTCAGTTTTACTGTATCCTTCCTACCTTCTTATTGACGATGAAACACAGAAATTGCATCGGAATTAAATACAAAAGGTACAATGCCGACTCAAGTAGAAGAAGCCTGACTCTTCTTACTGTCTATGTTTTGAACCATTCCTGTGACACTAGTTATCGATTCCGATGCTTCACTTCAGTTTTACTGTATCCGTCTGACCTTCTCATTGACGATGAAGCACAGAAATTGCATCAGAAATAAATACAAAAGGCACAATGCCGACACAAGTACAAGAAGACTGACACTTCTTACTGTCTATGTCTTGAACCATTCCTGTGACACTAGTTATACATTCCGATGCTTCGCTTCAGTTTTACTGTATCCTTCCTACCTTCTTAATGACGATGAAACACAGAAATTGCATCGGAATTAAATACAAAAGGTACAATGCCGACTCAAGTAGAAGAAGCCTGACTCTTCTTACTGTCTATGTTTTGAACCATTCCTGTGACACTAGTTATCGATTCCGATGCTTCACTTCAGTTTTACTGTATCCGTCTGACCTTCTCATTGACGATGAAGCACAGAAATTGCATCGGAATTAAATACAAAAGGCACAATGCCGGCTTAAGTAAAAGAAAACTGACCCTTCCTACTGTCTATGTTTTGAACCATTCCTGTGACACTAGTTATATATTCCGATGCTTCACTACAGGTTTACTGTATCCAGCTGACCTTCTTATTGACGATGAATCACAGAAATTGCATCGGAATTAAATACAAAAGACACAATGCCGACTTAAGTACAAGAAAACCGACTCTTCCTACTGTCTATGTTTTGAACCATTCCTGTGACACTAGTAATACATTCTGATGCTACACTTCTGGTTAATTGTATCCCTCTGAGCTTCTTATTGACGATAAAACACAGAAATTGCATCGGAGTTATGTACAAAAGGCACAATGCCAACTTAAGTACAAAAAGACTGACTCTTCTTACTGTCTATGTTTTGAACCATTCCTGTGACACATGTTTTTGATTCCGATGCTTCACTTCAGGTTTACTGTATCCCTCTGACCGTCGTACTGACGATGAAACACAGAAATTGCATCGGAATTAAATACAAAATGCACAATGCCGACTCAAGTACAAGAAGACTGGCTTTTCTTACTGTCTATGTTTTGAACCTTTCCTGTGAGACCGGCTTTGGATTCCGATGCTTCACTTCAGGTTTACTGTGTCCCTTGGACCATGTTTCTGACGACGCAACACAGAAATTGCATCGGAATTGAATAGAAGAGGCACAATGCCGACTTATGTACAAGGAAACAGACTCTTCTTAATAACTATGTTTTGAACCATTTCTGTGACACTAGTCATAGATTCCGAAGCATCACTTCAGGTTTACTGTATCCCTCTGATCCTCTCATTGACGATGAGACACAGAAAATGCATCGGAATTAAATTCAATAGGCACAATGCCGACTTAAGTACTAGAAGACTGACTCTTCTTACAGTCTATGTTTTGAACCATTCCTGTGACACTAGTTATAGATTCCGATGCTTCACTCCAGGTTTACTGTTTCCCTCTGACCGTCGTATTGGCGATGAAACACAGAAATTGCATCGGAATTAAATACAAAAGGCACAATGCCGACTCAAGTACAAGAAGACAGGCTATACTTCCTGTCAATGTTTTGAACCATTCGTGGGACACTAGTTTTAGATTCCGATGCTTCACTTCAGGTTTACTGTATCCAGCTGCCCTTCTTATTGACGATGAAACATAGAAATTGCATCGGAATTACATACAAAAGGTTTACTGTATCCCTCTGACAAGAAAACTGACTCTTCTTACTGTCTATGTTTTGAACCATTCCTGTGATACTAGTTATAGATTCCGATGCTTCACTTCAGGTTTACTGTACCCCTCTGACCTTCGTATTGACGATGAAACACAGAAATTTCATCGGAATTAAAGACAAAAGACACAATGCCGACTTAAGTACAAGAAAACTGACTCTTCTTACTATCTATGCTTTGAACCATTCCTGTGACACTAGTTATAAATTCCGATGTTTCACTTCAGATTTAATTAATCCCTCTGACCGTCTTATTGACGATGAAACACACAAATTGCATCGGAATTAAATACAAAAGGCACAATGCCGACCCAAGAGCAAGTAGTCTGGCTCTTCTTACTGTCTATGTTTTGAACCTTTCCTGTGGGACCGGTTTTAGATTCCGATGCGTCACTTCAGGTTTTCTGTATCCCTTGGGCCTTCTTATTGACGACGAACACAGAAATTGCATCGGAATTATATAGAAAATGCACAATGCCGACTTCAGTACAAGATAACTGTCTCTTTTTCCTGTCTTTGTTTTGAACCATTCCTGCGACACTAGTTATAGATTCCGATGCTTCACTTCATTATTACCTTATCCAGCTGACCTTCTTATTGACGATGAAACACAGAAATTGCATCGGAATTAAATACAAAAGGCACAATGCCGACTTAAGTACAAGAAGACTGACTCCTCCTACTGTCTATGTTTTGAACCACTCCTGTGACACTAGTTATAGATTCCGATGCTTCACTTCAGTTTTACTGTATCCTTCTGACCTTCTTATTGACGATGAAACACAGAAATTGCATCGGAATTAAATACAAAAGGCACAATGCCGACTCAAGTACAAGAAGACTGACTCTTCTTACTATCTATGTTTTGTACCATTCCTGTGACACTAGTTATCGATTCCGATGCTTCACTTCAGTTTTACTGTATCCGTCTGACCTTCTCATTGACGATGAAGCACAGAAATTGCATCAGAAATAAATACAAAAGGCACAATGCCGACACAAGTACAAGAAGACTGACACTTCTTACTGTCTATGTCTTGAACCATTCCTGTGACACTAGTTATAGATTCCGATGCTTCACTTCAGGTTTACTTTATCCCTCTGACCTTCTTATTGACGATGAAACACAGAAATTGCATCGGAATTACATACAAAAGGCACAATGATGACTTAAGTACAAGAAAACTGACTCTTCTTACTGTCTATGTTTTGAACCATTCCTGTGACACTAGTTATAGATTCCGATGCTTCACTTCAGGTTTACTGTAACCCTCTGACCTTCTTATTGACGATGAAACACAGATATTGCATCGGAATAAAATTCGAAAGGCACAATGCCGACTCAAGTACAAGAAGACTGGCTCTTCTTACTGTCTATGTTTTGAACCATTTCTGTGACACTAGTTATAGATTCCGATGCTTCACTTCAGGTTTACTGTATCCCTCTGGCCTTCTTATTGACGAAGAAATACAGAAATTGCATCGGAATTAAATACAAAAGGCACAATGCCGACTTAAGTACAAGAAGACTGACCCTTCTTACTGTCTATGTTTTGAACAATCCCTGTGACACTGGTTATAGATTCCGATGCTTCACTTCAGGTTTACTGTATCCCTTGGACGTTCGTATTGACGATGAAACACAGAAATTGCATCGGAATAAAATACAAAAGGCACAATGCCGACTTGAGTACAAAAAGACTGACTCTTCTTACTGTATATGTTTTGAACCATTCCTGTGACACTAGTTACAGATTCCGATGCTTCACTTCAGGTTTACTGTATCCCTCTGACCGTCGTACTGACGAAGAAACATAGAAATTGCATCGGAATTAAATACAAAAGGCATAATGCCGACTCAAGTACAAGAAGACTGGCTCTTCTTACTGTCAATGTTTTGAACCTTTCCTATGAGACCGGTTTTAGAATCCGATGCTTCACTTCAGAATTAATGTAACCCTTGGACCTTGTTATTGACGACGATACACAGAAATTGCATCGGAATTAAGTAGAAGAGGCACAATGCCGACTCAAGTACAAGAAGACTGGCTATACTTCCTGTCTATGTTTTGAACCATTCCTGTGACACTAGTTATAGATTCCGATGCTTCACTTCAGGTTTAATGTATCCCTGTGACCTTCTTATTATTGATGAAACACAGAAATTGCATCGGAATTAAATACAAAATTCACAATGCCGGCTTAAGTAAAAGAAAACTGACCCTTCCTACTGTCTATGTTTTGAACCATTCCTGTGACACTAGTTATATATTCCGATGCTTCACTACAGGTTTACTGTATCCAGCTGACCTTCTTATTGACGATGAATCACAGAAATTGCATCGGAATTAAATACAAAAGACACAATGCCGACTTAAGTACAAGAAAACCGACTCTTCCTACTGTCTATGTTTTGAACCATTCCTGTGACACTAGTAATACATTCTGATGCTTCACTTCTGGTTAATTGTATCCCTCTGAGCTTCTTATTGACGATAAAACACAGAAATTGCATCGGAGTTATGTACAAAAGGCACAATGCCAACTTAAGTACAAAAAGACTGACTCTTCTTACTGCCTATGTTTTGAACCATTCCTGTGACACATGTTTTTGATTCCGATGCTTCACTTCAGGTTTACTGTATCCCTCTGACCGTCGTACTGACGATGAAACACAGAAATTGCATCGGAATTAAATACAAAATGCACAATGCCGACTCAAGTACAAGAAGAATGGCTTTTCTTACTGTCTATGTTTTGAACCTTTCCTGTGAGACCGGCTTTGGATTCCGATGCTTCACTTCAGGTTTACTGTGTCCCTTGGACCATGTTTCTGACGACGCAACACAGAAATTGCATCGGAATTGAATAGAAGAGGCACAATGCCGACTTATGTACAAGGAAACAGACTCTTCTTAATAACTATGTTTTGAACCATTTCTGTGACACTAGTCATAGATTCCGAAGCATCACTTCAGGTTTACTGTATCCCTCTGATCCTCTCATTGACGATGAGACACAGAAAATGCATCGGAATTAAATTCAATAGGCACAATGCCGACTTAAGTACTAGAAGACTGACTCTTCTTACAGTCTATGTTTTGAACCATTCCTGTGACACTAGTTATAGATTCCGATGCTTCACTCCAGGTTTACTGTTTCCCTCTGACCGTCGTATTGGCGATGAAACACAGAAATTGCATCGGAATTAAATACAAAAGGCACAATGCCGACTCAAGTACAAGAAGACTGGCTATACTTCCTGTCAATGTTTTGAACCATTCGTGGGACACTAGTTTTAGATTCCGATGCTTCACTTCAGGTTTACTGTATCCAGCTGCCCTTCTTATTGACGATGAAACATAGAAATTGCATCGGAATTACATACAAAAGGTTTACTGTATCCCTCTGACAAGAAAACTGACTCTTCTTACTGTCTATGTTTTGAACCATTCCTGTGATACTAGTTATAGATTCCGATGCTTCACTTCAGGTTTACTGTACCCCTCTGACCTTCGTATTGACGATGAAACACAGAAATTTCATCGGAATTAAAGACAAAAGACACAATGCCGACTTAAGTACAAGAAAACTGACTCTTCTTACTATCTATGCTTTGAACCATTCCTGTGGCACTAGTTATAAATTCCGATGTTTCACTTCAGATTTAATTAATCCCTCTGACCGTCTTATTGACGATGAAACACACAAATTGCATCGGAATTAAATACAAAAGGCACAATGCCGACCCAAGAGCAAGTAGTCTGGCTCTTCTTACTGTCTATGTTTTGAACCTTTCCTGTGGGACCGGTTTTAGATTCCGATGCGTCACTTCAGGTTTTCTGTATCCCTTGGGCCTTCTTATTGACGACGAACACAGAAATTGCATCGGAATTATATAGAAAATGCACAATGCCGACTTCAGTACAAGATAACTGTCTCTTTTTCCTGTCTTTGTTTTGAACCATTCCTGTGACACTAGTTATAGATTCCGATGCTTCACTTCATTATTACCTTATCCAGCTGACCTTCTTATTGACGATGAAACACAGAAATTGCATCGGAATTAAATACAAAAGGCACAATGCCGACTTAAGTACAAGAAGACTGACTCCTCCTACTGTCTATGTTTTGAACCACTCCTGTGACACTAGTTATAGATTCCGATGCTTCACTTCAGTTTTACTGTATCCGTCTGACCTTCTCATTGACGATGAAGCACAGAAATTGCATCAGAAATAAATACAAAAGGCACAATGCCGACACAAGTACAAGAAGACTGACACTTCTTACTGTCTATGTTTTGAACCATTCCTGTGACACTAGTTATAGATTCCGATGCTTCATTTCAGTTTTACTGTATCCTTCTGACCTTCTTATTGACGATGAAACACATAAATTGCATCGGAATTAAATACAAAAGGCACAATGCCGACTCAAGTACAAGAAGACTGACTCCTCTTACTGTATATGTTTTGAACCACTCCTGTGACACTAGTTATAGATTCCGATGCTTCACTTCAGGTTTACTGTATCCCTCTGTCCGTCGTACTGACGATGAAGCACAGAAATTGCATTGGAATTAAATACAAAAGGCACAATGCCGACTCAAGCACAAGAAGACTGACTCTTCCTACTGTCTATGCTTTGAACCATTCCTGTGACACTAGTTATAGATTCCGATGCTTCACTTCAGGTTTACTTTATCCCTCTGACCTTCGTATTGACGATGAAACACAGAAATTGCATCGGAATTACATACAAAAGGCACAATGATGACTTAAGTACAAGAAAACTGACTCCTCTTACTGTCTATGTTTTGAACCATTCCTGTGACACTAGTTATAGATTCCGATGCTTCACTTCAGCTTTACCTTATCCCTCTGACCTTCTTATTGTTGATGAAACACAGAAATTGCATTGGACTTAAATACTAAAGGCACAATGCCGACTTAAGTACAAGAAAACTGACTCTTCCTACTGTCTATGTTTTGAACCACTCCCGTGACACTAGTTATAGATTCCGATGCTTCACTTCAGGTTTACTGTATCCCTCTGACCGTCGTAATGACGTTGAAACACAGAAATTAGATTGGAATTAAATACAAAGGGCACAATGCCGACCCAACTACAAGAAAACTGACTCTTCTTACTGTTTATGTTTTGAACCATTCCTGTGACACTAGTTATAGATTCCGATGCTTCACTTCAGGTCTACAGTATCCCTGTGACCTTCTTATTGTTGATGAAACACAGAAATTGCATCGGAATTAAATACAAAAGGCACAATGCCGACTTAAATACAAGAAAACTGACTCGTCCTACTGTCTATGTTTAGAACCGTTCCTGTGACACTAGTTATAGATTCCGATGCTTCACTACAGGTTTACTGTATCCAGCTGACCTTCTTTTTGACGATGAATCACAGAAATTGCATCGGAATTACATACAAAAGGCACAATGCCGACTTAAGTACAAGAAAACTAACTCTTCTTACTGTCTATGTTTTGAACTATTACTGTGACACTAGTTTTAGACCCCGATGCTTCATTCCAGGTTTACTGTATCCCTCTGACCTTCTTATTGACGATGAAACACAGAAATTGCATCTGAATTAAATACAAGAGGCACAATGCCGAATCAAGTACAAGAAGACTACCTCTTCTTACTGTCTATGTTTTGAACCTTTCCTGTGACACCGGTTTTAGATTCTGATGCTTCACTTCAGGTTTACTGTATCCCTTGGACATTTTTATTGACGCAGGAAAACACGGAAATTGCATCGGAATTAAATAGAAAAGGCACAATGCCGACGTAGGTACAAGAAAACTGACTCTTCTTACTGTCTATGTTTTGAACCATTCCTGTGACACTAGTAATAGATTCAGATGCTTCACTTCAGGTTTACTGTATCCCTCTGACCTTCTCATTGACGATGAAACACAGAAATTGCATCGGAATTAAATACAAAGGCACAATGCCGACTTAAGTACAAGAAAACTGACTCTTCTTACTGTCTATGATTTGAACCATTCCTGCGACCCTAGTTATAGATTCCGATGCTTCACTTCAGGTTTACTATATCCCTCTGACCTGCTTATTGACGATGAGACACAGAAATTGCATCGGAATTAAATACAAAAGGCACAATTCCGACTTAAGTACAAGAAAACTGACTCTTCTTACTGTTTATGTTTTGAACATTCCTGTGACACTAGTTATAGATTCCGATGCTTCACATCATGTTTACTGTATCCCTGTGACCTTCTTATTGGCGATGAAGCTCAGAAATTGCATCGGAATTAAATACAAAATGCACAATGCCGACTTCAGTACAAGAAAACTGACTATTCTTACTGTCTATGTTTTGAACCACTCCTGTGACACTAGTTATATATTCCGATGCTTTACTTCAGGTTTACTGTATCCCTCTGACCTTGTTATTGACGATGAAACACAGAAATTACATCGCAATTAAATACCAAAGGCACAATGCCGACTTAAGTACAAGAAGACTGACTCTTCCTACTATCTATGTTTTAACCATTCCTGTGACACTAGTTATAGATTCCGATGCTTCACTACAGGTTTACTGTATCCAGCTGACCTTCTTATTGACGATGAATCACAGAAATTGCATCGGAATTAAATGCAAAAGGCACAATGCCGACTTAAGTACAAGAAAACTGACTCTTCTTACTGTCTATGTTTTGCACCATTCCTGTGACACTAGTTATAAATTCCGATGCTTCACTTCAGTTTTAATGAATCCCTCTGACCGTCTTATTGACGATGAAACACACAAATTGCATCGGAATTAAATACAAAAGGCACAATGGCGACCCAAGTTCAAGTAGTCTGGCTGTTCTTACTGTCTATGTTTTGAACATTTCCTGTGAGACCGGTTTCAGATTCCGATGCTTCACTTCAGGTTTACTGTATCCCTTGGACCTTCTTATTGACGATGAAACACAGAAATTGCATCAGAAATAAATACAAAAGGCACAATGCCGACTCAAGTACAAGATGACTGACTCTTCTTACTGTCTATGTTTTGAACCATTCCTGTGACACTGGTTATAGTTTCCGATGCTTCACTTCATTTTTACTGTATCCTTCTGACCTTCTTATTGACGATGAAACACATAAATTGCATCGGAATTAAACACAAAAGGCACAATGCCGACTCAAGTACAAGAAGACTGACTCCTCTTACTGTCTATGTTTTGAACCACTCCTGTGACACTAGTTATAGATTCCGATGCTTCACTTCAGGTTTACTGTGTCCCTCTGACCGTCGTACTGACGATGAAACACAGAAATTGCATTGGAATTAAATACAAAAGGCACAATGCCGACTCAAGTACAAGAAGACTGACTCTTCCTACTGTCTATGTTTTGAACCATTCCTGTGACACTAGTTATAGATTCCGATACTTCATTTCAGGTTTACTGTATCCCTCTGACCTTCGTATTGGCGATGAAACACGTAAATTGCATCGGAATTAAAAACAAAAGGCACAATGCCGACTTAAGTACAAGAAGACTGACTCTTCTTACTGTTTATGTTTTGAACATTCCTGTGACACTAGTTATAGATCCGATGCTTCACATTAGGTTTGCTGTATCCCTCTGACCGTCTTATTGACGATGAAACACACAAATTGCATCGGAATTAAATACAAAAGGCACAATGCCGACCCAAGAGCAAGTAGTCTGGCTCTTCTTACTGTCTATGTTTTGAACCTTTCCTGTGGGACCGGTTTTAGATTCCGATGCGTCACTTCAGGTTTTCTGTATCCCTTGGGCCTTCTTATTGACGACGAACACAGAAATTGCATCGGAATTATATAGAAAATGCACAATGCCGACTTCAGTACAAGATAACTGTCTCTTTTTCCTGTCTTTGTTTTGAACCATTCCTGTGACACTAGTTATAGATTCCGATGCTTCACTTCATTATTACCTTATCCAGCTGACCTTCTTATTGACGATGAAACACAGAAATTGCATCGGAATTAAATACAAAAGGCACAATGCCGACTTAAGTACAAGAAGACTGACTCCTCCTACTGTCTATGTTTTGAACCACTCCTGTGACACTAGTTATAGATTCCGATGCTTCACTTCAGTTTTACTGTATCCTTCTGACCTTCTTATTGACGATGAAACACAGAAATTGCATCGGAATTAAATACAAAAGGCACAATGCCGACTCAAGTACAAGAAGACTGACTCTTCTTACTATCTATGTTTTGTACCATTCCTGTGACACTAGTTATCGATTCCGATGCTTCACTTCAGTTTTACTGTATCCGTCTGACCTTCTCATTGACGATGAAGCACAGAAATTGCATCAGAAATAAATACAAAAGGCACAATGCCGACACAAGTACAAGAAGACTGACACTTCTTACTGTCTATGTCTTGAACCATTCCTGTGACACTAGTTATAGATTCCGATGCTTCATTTCAGTTTTACTGTATCCTTCTGACCTTCTTATTGACGATGAAACACATAAATTGCATCGGAATTAAATACAAAAGGCACAATGCCGACTCAAGTACAAGAAGACTGACTCCTCTTACTGTATATGTTTTGAACCACTCCTGTGACACTAGTTATAGATTCCGATGCTTCACTTCAGGTTTACTGTATCCCTCTGTCCGTCGTACTGACGATGAAGCACAGAAATTGCATTGGAATTAAATACAAAAGGCACAATGCCGACTCAAGCACAAGAAGACTGACTCTTCCTACTGTCTATGCTTTGAACCATTCCTGTGACACTAGTTATAGATTCCGATGCTTCACTTCAGGTTTACTTTATCCCTCTGACCTTCTTATTGACGATGAAACACAGAAATTGCATCGGAATTACATACAAAAGGCACAATGATGACTTAAGTACAAGAAAACTGACTCTTCTTACTGTCTATGTTTTGAACCATTCCTGTGACACTAGTTATAGATTCCGATGCTTCACTTCAGGTTTACTGTAACCCTCTGACCTTCTTATTGACGATGAAACACAGATATTGCATCGGAATAAAATTCGAAAGGCACAATGCCGACTCAAGTACAAGAAGACTGGCTCTTCTTACTGTCTATGTTTTGAACCATTTCTGTGACACTAGTTATAGATTCCGATGCTTCACTTCAGGTTTACTGTATCCCTCTGGCCTTCTTATTGACGAAGAAATACAGAAATTGCATCGGAATTAAATACAAAAGGCACAATGCCGACTTAAGTACAAGAAGACTGACCCTTCTTACTGTCTATGTTTTGAACAATCCCTGTGACACTGGTTATAGATTCCGATGCTTCACTTCAGGTTTACTGTATCCCTTGGACGTTCGTATTGACGATGAAACACAGAAATTGCATCGGAATAAAATACAAAAGGCACAATGCCGACTTGAGTACAAAAAGACTGACTCTTCTTACTGTATATGTTTTGAACCATTCCTGTGACACTAGTTACAGATTCCGATGCTTCACTTCAGGTTTACTGTATCCCTCTGACCGTCGTACTGACGAAGAAACATAGAAATTGCATCGGAATTAAATACAAAAGGCATAATGCCGACTCAAGTACAAGAAGACTGGCTCTTCTTACTGTCAATGTTTTGAACCTTTCCTATGAGACCGGTTTTAGAATCCGATGCTTCACTTCAGAATTAATGTAACCCTTGGACCTTGTTATTGACGACGATACACAGAAATTGCATCGGAATTAAGTAGAAGAGGCACAATGCCGACTCAAGTACAAGAAGACTGGCTATACTTCCTGTCTATGTTTTGAACCATTCCTGTGACACTAGTTATAGATTCCGATGCTTCACTTCAGGTTTAATGTATCCCTGTGACCTTCTTATTATTGATGAAACACAGAAATTGCATCGGAATTAAATACAAAATTCACAATGCCGGCTTAAGTAAAAGAAAACTGACCCTTCCTACTGTCTATGTTTTGAACCATTCCTGTGACACTAGTTATATATTCCGATGCTTCACTACAGGTTTACTGTATCCAGCTGACCTTCTTATTGACGATGAATCACAGAAATTGCATCGGAATTAAATACAAAAGACACAATGCCGACTTAAGTACAAGAAAACCGACTCTTCCTACTGTCTATGTTTTGAACCATTCCTGTGACACTAGTAATACATTCTGATGCTTCACTTCTGGTTAATTGTATCCCTCTGAGCTTCTTATTGACGTTAAAACACAGAAATTGCATCGGAGTTATGTACAAAAGGCACAATGCCAACTTAAGTACAAAAAGACTGACTCTTCTTACTGCCTATGTTTTGAACCATTCCTGTGACACATGTTTTTGATTCCGATGCTTCACTTCAGGTTTACTGTATCCCTCTGACCGTCGTACTGACGATGAAACACAGAAATTGCATCGGAATTAAATACAAAATGCACAATGCCGACTCAAGTACAAGAAGAATGGCTTTTCTTACTGTCTATGTTTTGAACCTTTCCTGTGAGACCGGCTTTGGATTCCGATGCTTCACTTCAGGTTTACTGTGTCCCTTGGACCATGTTTCTGACGACGCAACACAGAAATTGCATCGGAATTGAATAGAAGAGGCACAATGCCGACTTATGTACAAGGAAACAGACTCTTCTTAATAACTATGTTTTGAACCATTTCTGTGACACTAGTCATAGATTCCGAAGCATCACTTCAGGTTTACTGTATCCCTCTGATCCTCTCATTGACGATGAGACACAGAAAATGCATCGGAATTAAATTCAATAGGCACAATGCCGACTTAAGTACTAGAAGACTGACTCTTCTTACAGTCTATGTTTTGAACCATTCCTGTGACACTAGTTATAGATTCCGATGCTTCACTCCAGGTTTACTGTTTCCCTCTGACCGTCGTATTGGCGATGAAACACAGAAATTGCATCGGAATTAAATACAAAAGGCACAATGCCGACTCAAGTACAAGAAGACTGGCTATACTTCCTGTCAATGTTTTGAACCATTCGTGGGACACTAGTTTTAGATTCCGATGCTTCACTTCAGGTTTACTGTATCCAGCTGCCCTTCTTATTGACGATGAAACATAGAAATTGCATCGGAATTACATACAAAAGGTTTACTGTATCCCTCTGACAAGAAAACTGACTCTTCTTACTGTCTATGTTTTGAACCATTCCTGTGATACTAGTTATAGATTCCGATGCTTCACTTCAGGTTTACTGTACCCCTCTGACCTTCGTATTGACGATGAAACACAGAAATTTCATCGGAATTAAAGACAAAAGACACAATGCCGACTTAAGTACAAGAAAACTGACTCTTCTTACTATCTATGCTTTGAACCATTCCTGTGGCACTAGTTATAAATTCCGATGTTTCACTTCAGATTTAATTAATCCCTCTGACCGTCTTATTGACGATGAAACACACAAATTGCATCGGAATTAAATACAAAAGGCACAATGCCGACCCAAGAGCAAGTAGTCTGGCTCTTCTTACTGTCTATGTTTTGAACCTTTCCTGTGGGACCGGTTTTAGATTCCGATGCGTCACTTCAGGTTTTCTGTATCCCTTGGGCCTTCTTATTGACGACGAACACAGAAATTGCATCGGAATTATATAGAAAATGCACAATGCCGACTTCAGTACAAGATAACTGTCTCTTTTTCCTGTCTTTGTTTTGAACCATTCCTGTGACACTAGTTATAGATTCCGATGCTTCACTTCATTATTACCTTATCCAGCTGACCTTCTTATTGACGATGAAACACAGAAATTGCATCGGAATTAAATACAAAAGGCACAATGCCGACTTAAGTACAAGAAGACTGACTCCTCCTACTGTCTATGTTTTGAACCACTCCTGTGACACTAGTTATAGATTCCGATGCTTCACTTCAGTTTTACTGTATCCGTCTGACCTTCTCATTGACGATGAAGCACAGAAATTGCATCAGAAATAAATACAAAAGGCACAATGCCGACACAAGTACAAGAAGACTGACACTTCTTACTGTCTATGTTTTGAACCATTCCTGTGACACTAGTTATAGATTCCGATGCTTCATTTCAGTTTTACTGTATCCTTCTGACCTTCTTATTGACGATGAAACACATAAATTGCATCGGAATTAAATACAAAAGGCACAATGCCGACTCAAGTACAAGAAGACTGACTCCTCTTACTGTATATGTTTTGAACCACTCCTGTGACACTAGTTATAGATTCCGATGCTTCACTTCAGGTTTACTGTATCCCTCTGTCCGTCGTACTGACGATGAAGCACAGAAATTGCATTGGAATTAAATACAAAAGGCACAATGCCGACTCAAGCACAAGAAGACTGACTCTTCCTACTGTCTATGCTTTGAACCATTCCTGTGACACTAGTTATAGATTCCGATGCTTCACTTCAGGTTTACTTTATCCCTCTGACCTTCTTATTGACGATGAAACACAGAAATTGCATCGGAATTACATACAAAAGGCACAATGATGACTTAAGTACAAGAAAACTGACTCTTCTTACTGTCTATGTTTTGAACCATTCCTGTGACACTAGTTATAGATTCCGATGCTTCACTTCAGCTTTACCTTATCCCTCTGACCTTCTTATTGTTGATGAAACACAGAAATTGCATTGGAATTAAATACTAAAGGCACAATGCCGACTTAAGTACAAGAAAACTGACTCTTCCTACTGTCTATGTTTTGAACCACTCCCGTGACACTAGTTATAGATTCCGATGCTTCACTTCAGGTTTACTGTATCCCTCTGACCGTCGTAATGACGTTGAAACACAGAAATTAGATTGGAATTAAATACAAAGGGCACAATGCCGACCCAACTACAAGAAAACTGACTCTTCTTACTGTTTATGTTTTGAACCATTCCTGTGACACTAGTTATAGATTCCGATGCTTCACTTCAGGTCTACAGTATCCCTGTGACCTTCTTATTGTTGATGAAACACAGAAATTGCATCGGAATTAAATACAAAAGGCACAATGCCGACTTAAATACAAGAAAACTGACTCGTCCTACTGTCTATGTTTAGAACCGTTCCTGTGACACTAGTTATAGATTCCGATGCTTCACTACAGGTTTACTGTATCCAGCTGACCTTCTTATTGACGATGAATCACAGAAATTGCATCGGAATTACATACAAAAGGCACAATGCCGACTTAAGTACAAGAAAACTAACTCTTCTTACTGTCTATGTTTTGAACTATTACTGTGACACTAGTTTTAGACCCCGATGCTTCATTCCAGGTTTACTGTATCCCTCTGACCTTCTTATTGACGATGAAACACAGAAATTGCATCTGAATTAAATACAAGAGGCACAATGCCGAATCAAGTACAAGAAGACTACCTCTTCTTACTGTCTATGTCTTGAACCTTTCCTGTGACACCGGTTTTAGATTCTGATGCTTCACTTCAGGTTTACTGTATCCCTTGGACATTTTTATTGACGCAGGAAAACACGGAAATTGCATCGGAATTAAATAGAAAAGGCACAATGCCGACGTAGGTACAAGAAAACTGACTCTTCTTACTGTCTATGTTTTGAACCATTCCTGTGACACTAGTAATAGATTCAGATGCTTCACTTCAGGTTTACTGTATCCCTCTGACCTTCTCATTGACGATGAAACACAGAAATTGCATCGGAATTAAATACAAAGGCACAATGCCGACTTAAGTACAAGAAAACTGACTCTTCTTACTGTCTATGATTTGAACCATTCCTGCGACCCTAGTTATAGATTCCGATGCTTCACTTCAGGTTTACTATATCCCTCTGACCTGCTTATTGACGATGAGACACAGAAATTGCATCGGAATTAAATACAAAAGGCACAATTCCGACTTAAGTACAAGAAAACTGACTCTTCTTACTGTTTATGTTTTGAACATTCCTGTGACACTAGTTATAGATTCCGATGCTTCACATCATGTTTACTGTATCCCTGTGACCTTCTTATTGGCGATGAAGCTCAGAAATTGCATCGGAATTAAATACAAAATGCACAATGCCGACTTCAGTACAAGAAAACTGACTATTCTTACTGTCTATGTTTTGAACCACTCCTGTGACACTAGTTATATATTCCGATGCTTTACTTCAGGTTTACTGTATCCCTCTGACCTTGTTATTGACGATGAAACACAGAAATTACATCGCAATTAAATACCAAAGGCACAATGCCGACTTAAGTACAAGAAGACTGACTCTTCCTACTATCTATGTTTTAACCATTCCTGTGACACTAGTTATAGATTCCGATGCTTCACTACAGGTTTACTGTATCCAGCTGACCTTCTTATTGACGATGAATCACAGAAATTGCATCGGAATTAAATGCAAAAGGCACAATGCCGACTTAAGTACAAGAAAACTGACTCTTCTTACTGTCTATGTTTTGCACCATTCCTGTGACACTAGTTATAAATTCCGATGCTTCACTTCAGTTTTAATGAATCCCTCTGACCGTCTTATTGACGATGAAACACACAAATTGCATCGGAATTAAATACAAAAGGCACAATGGCGACCCAAGTTCAAGTAGTCTGGCTGTTCTTACTGTCTATGTTTTGAACATTTCCTGTGAGACCGGTTTCAGATTCCGATGCTTCACTTCAGGTTTACTGTATCCCTTGGACCTTCTTATTGACGATGAAACACAGAAATTGCATCAGAAATAAATACAAAAGGCACAATGCCGACTCAAGTACAAGATGACTGACTCTTCTTACTGTCTATGTTTTGAACCATTCCTGTGACACTGGTTATAGTTTCCGATGCTTCACTTCATTTTTACTGTATCCTTCTGACCTTCTTATTGACGATGAAACACATAAATTGCATCGGAATTAAACACAAAAGGCACAATGCCGACTCAAGTACAAGAAGACTGACTCCTCTTACTGTCTATGTTTTGAACCACTCCTGTGACACTAGTTATAGATTCCGATGCTTCACTTCAGGTTTACTGTGTCCCTCTGACCGTCGTACTGACGATG
This sequence comes from Schistocerca americana, assembly GCF_021461395.2. Classification (NCBI taxonomy): domain Eukaryota; kingdom Metazoa; phylum Arthropoda; class Insecta; order Orthoptera; family Acrididae; genus Schistocerca; species Schistocerca americana. The sequence continues at coordinate 2,126,794 of NW_025726049.1, forward strand.
AAACACAGAAATTGCATTGGAATTAAATACAAAAGGCACAATGCCGACTCAAGTACAAGAAGACTGACTCTTCCTACTGTCTATGTTTTGAACCATTCCTGTGACACTAGTTATAGATTCCGATACTTCATTTCAGGTTTACTGTATCCCTCTGACCTTCGTATTGGCGATGAAACACGTAAATTGCATCGGAATTAAAAACAAAAGGCACAATGCCGACTTAAGTACAAGAAGACTGACTCTTCTTACTGTTTATGTTTTGAACATTCCTGTGACACTAGTTATAGATCCGATGCTTCACATTAGGTTTGCTGTATCCCTGTGACCTTCTTATTGACGATGAAACACAGAAATTGCATCGGAATTAAATACAAAATGCACAATGCCGACTTAAGTACAAGAAAACTGACTCTTCTTACTGTCTATGTTTTGAACCATTCCTGTGACACTAGTTATATATTCCGATGCTTCACTTCAGGTTTACTGTATCCCTCTGACCTTCTTATTGACGATGAAACACAGAAATTACATCGGAATTAAATACGAAAGGCACAATGCCGACTTAAGCACAAGAAGACTGACTCTTCCTACTGTCTATGTATTAACCATTCCTGTGACACTAGTTATGGATTCCGATGCTTCACTTCAATATTAATGTATCCCTCTGACCGCCTTATTGACGATGAAACACACAATTTGCATCGGAATTAAATACAAAAGGCACAATGCCGACTTAAGTACAAGAAGACTGACTCCTCCTCCTGTCTATGTTTTGAACCACTCCTGTGACACTAGTTATAGATACCGATGCTTCACTTCAGTTTTACTGTATCCTTCTGACCTTCTTATTGACGATGAAACACAGAAATTGCACCAGAATTAAATACAAAAGGCACAATGCCGACTCAAGTACAAGAAGACTGACTCTTCTTACTGTCTATGTTTTGAACCATTCCTGTGACACTAGTTATACATTCCGATGCTTCGCTTCAGTTTTACTGTATCCTTCCTACCTTCTTATTGACGATGAAACACATAAATTGCATCGGAATTAAATACAAAAGGCACAATGCCGACTCAAGTACAACAAGACTGACTCCTCTTACTGCCTATGATTTGAACCACTCCTGTGACACTAGTTGTAGATTCCGATGCTTCCCTTCGGGTTTACTGTATCCCTCTGACCGTCGTATTGACGATGAAACACAGAAATTGCATTGGAATAAAATACAAAATGCACAATGCCGACTCAAGTACAAGAAGACTGACTCTTCCTACTGTCTATGTTTTGAACCATTCCTGTGACACTAGTTATAGATTCCGATGCTTCACTTCAGGTTTACTGTATCCCTCCGACTTTCTTATTGACGATGAAACACAGAAATTGCATCGGAATTAAATACAAAAGGTACAATGCCGACTCAAGTAGAAGAAGACTGACTCTTCTTACTGTCTATGTTTTGAACCATTCCTGTGACACTAGTTATAGATTCCGATGCTTCACTTCAGTTTTACTGTATCCTTCTGACCTTCTTATTGACGATGAAACACATAAATTGCATCGGAATTAAATACAAAAGGCACAATGCCGACTCAAGTACAAGAAGACTGACTCCTCTTACTGCCTATGATTTTAACCACTCCTGTGACACTAGTTATAGATTCCGATGATTCACTTCAGGTTTACTGTATCCCTCTGACCGTCGTATTGACGATGAAACACAGAAATTGCATTGGAATAAAATACAAAAGGCACAATGCCGACTCAAGTACAAGAAGACTGACTCTTCCTACTGTCAATGTTTTGAACCATTCCTGTGACAGTAGTTATAGATTCCGATGCTTCACTTCAGGTTTACTGTATCCCTCTGACCTTCTTATTGACGATGAAGCACAGACATTGCATCGGAATTAAATCCAAAACGCACAATGCCGACCTAAGTACAAGAAAACTGACTCTTCTTAATGTTTATGTTTTGTACCATTCCTGTGACACTAGTTATAGATTCCCATGCTTCACTTCAGGTTTACTGTATCCCTGTGACCCTCTTATTATTGATGAAACACAGAAATTGCATCGGAATTAAATACAAAATTCACAATGCCGGCTTAAGTAAAAGAAAACTGACTCTTCCTACTGTCTATGTTTTGAACCATTCCTGTGACACTAGTTATATATTCCGATGCTTCACTACAGGTTTACTGTATCCAGCTGACCTTCTTATTGACGATGAATCACAGAAATTGCATCGGAAATTAATACAAAAGGCAGAATGCCGACTTAATTACAAGAAAACTGACTCTTCTTACTGTCTATGTTTGAACCAATCCTGTGACACTAGTAATAAATTACGATGCTTCACTTCAGTTCTGATGTATTCCTGTGACCTTCTTATTGTTGATGAAGCACAGAAATTGCATCGGAATTAAATACAAAGGCACAATGCCGACTTAAGTACAAGAAGACTGACCCTTCTTACTGTCTATGTTTTGAACAATCCCTGTGACACTGGTTATAGATTCCGATGCTTCACTTCAGGTTTACTGTATCCCTCTGACCTTCGTATTGACGATGAAACACAGAAATTGCATCGGAATAAAATACAAAAGGCACAATGCCGACTTAAGTACAAAAAGACTGACTCTTCTTACTGTATATGTTTTGAACCATTCCTGTGACACTAGTTACAGATTCCGATGCTTCACTTCAGGTTTACTGTATCCCTCTGACCGTCGTACTGACGAAGAAACATAGAAATTGCATCGGAATTAAATACAAAAGGCATAATGCCGACTCAAGTACAAGAAGACTGGCTCTTCTTACTGTCAATGTTTTGAACCTTTCCTGTGAGACCGGTTTTAGAATCCGATGCTTCACTTCAGGTTTAATGTATCCCTTGGACCTTGTTATTGACGACGATACACAGAAATTGCATCGGAATTAAATAGAAGAGGCACAATGCCGACTCAAGTACAAGAAGACTGGCTATACTTCCTGTCTATGTTTTGAACCATTCCTGTGACACTAGTTATAGATTCTGATGCTTCACTTCAGGTTTACTGTATCCAGCTGACCATCTTATTGACGATGAAAAACAGAAATTGCATCGGAATTAAATACAAAACGCACAATGCTGACCCATGTAATAGAAGACTGGCTCTTCTTAATGTCTATGATTTAAACCTTTTCTCTGAGACCGGTTTTAGATTCCAATGCTTCACTTCAGGTTTACTGTATCCCTTGGACCTTCTTATTGACGACGACACAGAAATTGCATCGGAATTAAATAAAAAAGGCACAATGCCGACTTAAGTACAAAAAAACTGAATCTTCTTACTGTCTATGTTTTGAACAATTCCTGTGACACTAGTTACAGATTCCGATGCTTCACTTCAGGTTTACTGTATCCCACTGACCTTCTTATTGACGACGAAACACAGAAATTGCATCGGAATTAAATACAAAAGACACAATGCCGACTTAAGTACAAGAAAACCGACTCTTCCTACTGTCTATGTTTTAAACCATTCCTGTGACACTAGTAATAGATTCTGATGCTTCACTTCTGGTTAATTGTATCGCTCTAAACTTCTTATTGACGATGAAACACAGAAATTGCATCGGAGTTATGTACAAAAGGCACAATGCCGACTTAAGTACAAAAAGACTGACTCTTCTTACTGTCTATGTTTTGAACCATTCCTGTGACACATGTTTTTGATTCCGATGCTTCACTTCAGGTTTACTGTATCCCTCTGACCGTCGTACTGACGATGAAACACAGAAATTGCATCGGAATTAAATACAAAATGCACAATGCCGACTCTAGTACAGGAAGACTGGCTCTTCTTACTGTCTATGTTTTGAACCTTTCCTGTGAGACCGGCTTTAGATTCCGATGCTTCACTTCAGGTTTACTGTTTCCCTCTAACCGTCGTATTGGCGATGAAACACAGAAATTGCATCGGAATTAAATACAAAAGGCACAATGCCGACTCAAGTACAAGAAGACTGGCTATACTTCCTGTCAATGTTTTGAACCATTCGTGGGACACTAGTTTTAGATTCCGATGCTTCACTTCAGGTTTACTGTATCCAGCTGCCCTTCTTATTGACGATGAAACATAGAAATTGCATCGGAATTATATACAAAAGGCACAATGCCGACTCAAGTACAAGAAGACTGGCTATACTTCCTGTCAATGATTTGAACCATTCGTGGGACACTAGTTTTAGATTCCGATGCTTCACTTCAGGTTTTCTGTATCCAGCTGACCTGCTTGCTTACGATGAAACACAGAAATTGCATCGGAAAAATAATTCATAAGTCACAATGCCGACATAAGTACAAGAAAACTAACTCTTCATACTGTCTATGTTTTGAAACATTCCTGTGACACTAGTTATTGATTCCGATGCTTCACTTCAGGCTTACTGTATCCCTCTGACCTTCTTATCGACGATGAAACACAGAAATTGCATCGAAATTAAATACAAAAGGCACAATGCCGACTCCTGTACAAGAAAACTGACTTTTCCTACTGTCTATGTTTTGAGCCATTCCTGTGACACTAGTTATAAATTCCGATGCTTCAATTCAGTTTTAATGTATCCCTGTGACGTTCCTATTGTTGATGAAACACAGATATTGCATCGGAATTAAATACAAAAGGCACAATGCCGAGTTAAGTACAAGAAAACTGACTCTTCCTACTGTCTATGTTTTGAACCACTCCTGTGACACTAGTTATAGATTCCGATGCTTCACTTCAGGTTTACTGTATCCCTCTGACCGTCGTAATGACGTTGAAACACAGAAATTAGATTGGAATTAAATACAAAAGGCACAATGCCGACCCAACTACAAGAAAACTGACTCTTCTTACTGTTTATGTTTTGAACCAATCCTGTGACACTAGTTATAGATTCCGATGCTTCACTTCAGTTATACTGTATCCCTGTGACCTTCCTATTGTTGATGAAACACAGATATTGCATCGGAATTAAATACAAAAGGCACAATGCCGACTTAAGTACAAGAAAACTGACTCTTCTTACTGTCTATGTTTTGAACCATTCCTGTGACACTAGTTATAGATTCCGATGCTTCACTTCAGCTTTACTGTATCCCTCTGACCTTCTTATTGTTGATGAAACACAGAAATTGCATCGGAATTAAATACAAAAGACACAATGCCGACTTAAGTACAAGAAAACCGACTCTTTCTACTGTCTGTGTTTTGAACCATTCCTGAGACACTAGTTGTAGATTCCGATGCTTCACTTCTGGTTTATTGTATCCCTCTGAGCTTCTTATTGACGATGAAACACAGAAATTGCATCGGAGTTATATACAAAAGGCACAATGCCGACTTATGTACAAGAAGACTGACTCTTGTTACTGTCTATGTTTTGAACCATTCCTGTGACACTAGTTTTTGATTCCGATGCATCACTTCATGTTTGCTGTATCCCTCTGACCGGCGTACTGACGATGAAACACAGAAATTGCATCGGAATTAAATACAAAATGCACAATGCCGACTCAAGTACAGGAAGACTGGCTCTTCTTACTGTCTATGCTTTGAACCTTTCTTGTGAGACCGGTTTTAGATTCCGATGATTCACTTCAGGTATAATGTATCCCTTGGACCTTCTTTCTGACGACGAAACCCAGAAATTGCATCGGAATTGATTAGAAGAGGCACAATGCCGACTTATGTACAAGGAAACAGACTCTTCTTAATAACTATGTTTTGAACCACTCCTGTGACACTAGTCATAGATTCCGAAACATCACTTCAGGTTTACTGTATCCCTCTGACCCTCTTATTGACGATGAAACACAGAAAATGCATCGGAATTAAATACAAAAGGCACAATGCCGACTTAAGTACTAGGAGACTGACTCTTCTTACTGTCTATGTTTTGAACCATCCCTGTGACACTAGTTATAGATTCGGATGCTTCACTTCAGGTTTACTGTATCCCTCTGACCGTCGTATTGACGTTGAAACACAGAAATTGCATCGGAATTAAATAGAAAAGGCACAATGGCGACTGAAGTACAAGCAAATTGACTCTTCTTACTGTCTATGTTTTGAACCATTCCTGTGACACTAGTTATAGATTCCGATGTTTCGCTTCAGGTTTACTGTATCCCTCTGACCTTCTTATTGACGATGAAACATAGAAATTGCATCGGAATTACATACAAAAGGTTTACTGTATCCCTCTGACAAGAAAACTGACTCTTCTTACTGTCTATGTTTTGAACCATTCCTGTGACACTAGTTATAGATTCCGATGCTTCACTTCAGGTTTACGGTATCCCTCTGACCTTCTTATTGACGATGAAACACAGAAATTGCATCGGAATTACATACAAAAGGTTTACTGTATCCCTCTGACAAGAACACTGACTTTTCTTACTGTCTATGCTTTGAACCATTCCTGTGACACTAGTTATAAATTTCGATGCTTCATTTCAGGTTTACTGTATCCCTCTGACCTTCTTATTGACGATGATACACAGAAATTGAATCGGAATTAAATACAAAAGGCACAATGCCGACTCAAGTACAAGAAGACTGGCTCTTCTTACTGTCTATGGTTTGAACCATTTCTGTGACACTAGTTATAGGTTCCGATGCTTCACTTCAGGTTCACTGTATCCATCTGACCCTCTTATTGTCGAAGAAACACAGATATTGCACCGGAATTAAATACAAAAGGCACAATGCCACTTAAGTACAAGGAGACTGACCCTTCTTACTGTCTATGTTTTGAACCATTCCTGTGACACTAGTTATAGATTCCGATGCTTCACTTCAGGTTTACTGTACCCCCCTGTCCTTCTTATTGACGATGAAACACAGAAATTGCATCGGAAATAAAGACAAAAGACACAATGCCGACTTAAGTACAAGAAAACTGACTCTTCTAACTATCTATGTTTTGAACCATTCCTGTGACACTAGTTATAAATTCCGATGCTTCACTTCAGTTTTAATTAATCCCTCTGACCGTCTTATTGACGATGAAACACACAAATTGCATCGGAATTAAATACAAAAGGCACAATGCCGACACAAGTGCAAGTAGTCTGGCTCTTCTTACTGCCTATGTTTTGAACCTTTCCTGTGGGACCGGTTTTAGATTCCGATGCTTCACTTCAGGTTTTCTGTATCCCTTGGGCCTTCTTATCGACGACGAACACAGAAATTGCATCGGAATTACATAGAAAATGCACAATGCCGACTTCAGTACAAGATAACTGTCTCTTTTTCCTGTCTTTGCTTTGAACCATTCCTGTGACACTAGTTATAGATTCCGATGCTTCACTTCATTATTACCTTATAGAGCTGACCTTCTTATTGACGATGAAACACAGAAATTGCATCGGAATTAAATACAAAAGGCACAATGCCGTCTTAAGTACAAGAAGACTGACTCCTCCTACTGTCTATGTTTTGAACCACTCCTGTGACACTAGTTATAGATTCCGATGCTTCACTTCAGTTTTTCTGTATCCTTCTGACCTTCTTATTGACGATGAAACACAGAAATTGCATCGGAATTAAATACAAAAGGCACAATGCCGACTCAAGTACAAGAAGACTGTCTCTACTTACTGTCTATGTTTTGAACCATTCCTGTGACACTAGTTATAGATTCCGATGCTTCATTTCAGTTTTACTGTATCCTTCTGACCTTCTTATTGACGATGAAACACATAAATTGCATCGGAATTAAATACAAAAGGCACAATGCCGACTCAAGTACAAGAAGACTGACACTTCTTACTGTCTATGTTGTGAACCAATCCTATGACACTAGTTATAAATTCCGATGCTTCAATTCAGTTTTAATGAATCCCTGTGACCTTCCTATTGTTGATGAAACACAGATATTGCATCGGAATTAAATACAAAAGGCACAATGCCGACTTAAGTACAAGAAAACCGACTGTTCCTACTGTCTATGTTTTGAACCACTCCTGTGACACTAGTTATAGATTCCGATGCTTCACTTCAGGTTTACTGTATCCCTCTGACCGTCGTAATGACGTTGAAACACAGAAATTAGATTGGAATTAAATACAAAAGGCACAATGCCGACCCAACTACAAGAAAACTGACTCTTCTTACTGTTTATGTTTTGAACCATTCCTGTGACACTAGTTATAGATTCCGATGCTTCACTTCAGGTTTACAGTATCCCTGTGACATTCTTATTGTTGATTAAACACAGAAATTGCATCGGAATTAAATACAAAAGGCACAATGTCGACTTAAATACAAGAAAACTGACTCTTCCTACTGTCTATGTTTAGAACCGTTCCTGTGACACTAGTTATAGATTCCGATGCTTTACTACAGGTTTACTGTATCCAGCTGACCTTCTTATTGACGATGAATCACAGAAATTGCATCGGAATTACATACAAAAGGCACAATGCCGACTTAAGTACAAGAAAACTAACTCTTCTTACTGTCTATGTTTTGAACTATTACTGTGACACTAGTTATAGACTCCGATGCTTCACTTCAGGTTTACTGTATCCCTCTGACCTTCTTATTGACGATGAAACACAGAAATTGCATCTGAATTAAATACAAGAGGCACAATGCCGACTCAAGTACAAGAAGACTACCTCTTCTTATTGTCTATGTTTTGAACGTTTCCTGTGAGACTGGTATTAGATTCTGATGCTTCACTTCAGGTTTACTGTATCCCTCTGACCTTCTTATTGACGATGACACACAGAAATTGCATCGGAATTAAATACAAAGGCACAATGCCGACTTAAGTACAAGAAAACTGACTCTTCTTACTGTCTATGTTTTGAACCATTCCTGCGACCCTAGTTATAGATTCCGATGCTTAGCTTCAGGTTTACTTTATCCCTCTGACCTTCTTATTGACGATGAGACACAGAAATTGCATCGGAATTAAATACAAAAGGCACAATTCCGACTTAAGTACAAGAAAACTGACTCTTCTTACTGTTTATGTTTTGAACATTCCTGTGACACTCGTTATAGATTCCGATGCTTCACATCATGTTAACTGTATCCCTGTGACCTTCTTATTGGCGATGAAGCACAGAAATTGCATCGGAATTAAATACAAAATGCACAATGCCGACTTCAGTACAAGAAAACTGACTATTCTTACTGTCTATGTTTTGAACCATTCCTGTGACACTAGTTATATATTCCGATGCTTTACTTCAGGTTTACTGTATCCCTCTGACCTTGTTATTGACGATGAAACACAGAAATTACATCGCAATTAAATACCAAAGGCACAATGCCGACTTAAGTACAAGAAGACTGACTCTTCCTACTATCTATGTTTTAACCATTCCTGTGACACTACTTATAGATTCCGATGCTTCACTACAGGTTTACTGTATCCAGCTGACCTTATTGACGATGAATCACAGAAATTGCATCGGAATTAAATGCAAAAGGCACAATGCCGACTTAAGTACAAGAAAACTGACTCTTCTTACTGTCTATGTTTTGCACCTTTCCTGTGACACTAGTTATAGATTCCGATGCTTCACTTCAGGTTTACTGTATCCCTGTGACCTTCCTATTGTTGATGAAACACAGATATTGCATCGGAATTAAATACAAAATGCACAATGCCGACTTCAGTACAAGAAAACTGACTATTCTTACTGTCTATGTTTTGAACCAATCCTATGACACTAGTTATAAATTCCGATGCTTCAATTCAGTTTTAATGTATCCCTGTGACCTTCCTATTGTTGATGAAACACAGATATTGCATCGGAATTAAATACAAAAGGCACAATGCCGAGTTAAGTACAAGAAAACTGACTCTTCCTACTGTCTATGTTTTGAACCACTCCTGTGACACTAGTTTTTGATTCCGATGCATCACTTCAGGTTTGCTGTATCCCTCTGACCGGCGTACTGACGATGAAACACAGATATCGCATCGGAATTAAATACAAAATGCACAATGCCGACTCAAGTACAAGAAGACTGGCTCTTCTTACTGTCTATGCTTTGAACCTTTCTTGTGAGACCGGTTTTAGATTCCGATGATTCACTTCAGGTATAATGTATCCCTTGGACCTTCTTTCTGACGACGAAACCCAGAAATTGCATCGGAATTGAATAGAAGTGGCACAATGCCGACTTATGTACAAGGAAACAGACTCTTCTTAATAACTATGTTTTGAATCACTCCTGTGACACTAGTCATAGATTCCGAAACATCACTTCAGGTTTACTGTATCCCTCTGACCCTCTTATTGACGATGAAACACAGAAAATGCATCGGAATTAAATACAAAAGGCACAATGCCGACTTAAGTACTAGGAGACTGACTCTTCTTACTGTCTATGTTTTGAACCATTCCTGTGACACTAGTTATAGATTCGGATGCTTCACTTCAGGTTTACTGTATCCCTCTGACCGTCGTATTGACGTTGAAACACAGAAATTGCATCGGAATTAAATAGAAAAGGCACAATGGCGGCTGAAGTACAAGCAAATTGACTCTTATTACTGTCTATGTTTTGAACCATTCCTGTGACACTAGTTATAGATTCCGATGTTTCGCTTCAGGTTTACTGTATCCCTCTGACCTTCTTATTGACGATGAAACATAGAAATTGCATCGGAATTACATACAAAAGGTTTACTGTATCCCTCTGACAAGAAAACTGACTCTTCTTACTGTCTATGTTTTGAACCATTCCTGTGACACTAGTTATAGATTCCGATGCTTCACTTCAGGCTTACGGTATCCCTCTGACCTTCTTATTGACGATGAAACACAGAAATTGCATCGGAATTACATACAAAAGGTTTACTGTATCCCTCTGACAAGAACACTGACTTTTCTTACTGTCTATGCTTTGAACCATTCCTGTGACACTAGTTATAAATTTCGATGCTTCATTTCAGGTTTACTGTATCCCTCTGACCTTCTTATTGACGATGATACACAGAAATTGAATCGGAATTAAATACAAAAGGCACAATGCCGACTCAAGTACAAGAAGACTGGCTCTTCTTACTGTCTATGGTTTGAACCATTTCTGTGACACTAGTTATAGGTTCCGATGCTTCACTTCAGGTTCATTGTATCCATCTGACCCTCTTATTGTCGAAGAAACACAGATATTGCATCGGAATTAAATACAAAAGGCACAATGCCACTTAAGTACAAGGAGACTGACCCTTCTTACTGTCTATGTTTTGAACCATTCCTGTGACACTAGTTATAGATTCCGATGCTTCACTTCAGGTTTACTGTACCCCCCTGTCCTTCTTATTGACGATGAAACACAGAAATTGCATCGGAAATAAAGACAAAAGACACAATGCCGACTTAAGTACAAGAAAACTGACTCTTCTAACTATCTATGTTTTGAACCATTCCTGTGACACTAGTTATAAATTCCGATGCTTCACTTCAGTTTTAATTAATCCCTCTAACCGTCTTATTGACGATGAAACACACAAATTGCATCGGAATTAAATACAAAAGGCACAATGCCGACCCAAGTGCAAGTAGTCTGGCTCTTCTTACTGCCTATGTTTTGAACCTTTCCTGTGGGACCGGTTTTAGATTCCGATGCTTCACTTCAGGTTTTCTGTATCCCTTGGGCCTTCTTATCGACGACGAACACAGAAATTGCATCGGAATTACATAGAAAATGCACAATGCCGACTTCAGTACAAGATAACTGTCTCTTTTTCCTGTCTTTGCTTTGAACCATTCCTGTGACACTAGTTATAGATTCCGATGCTTCACTTCATTATTACCTTATCCAGCTGACCTTCTTATTGACGATGAAACACAGAAATTGCATCGGAATTAAATACAAAAGGCACAATGCCGACTTAAGTACAAGAAGACTGACTCCTCCTACTGTCTATGTTTTGAACCACTCCTGTGACACTAGTTATAGATTCCGATGCTTCACTTCAGTTTTTCTGTATCCTTCTGACCTTCTTATTGACGATGAAACACAGAAATTGCATCGGAATTAAATACAAAAGGCACAATGCCGACTCAAGTACAAGAAGACTGACTCTACTTACTATCTATGTTTTGAACCATTCCTGTGACACTAGTTATCGATTCCGATGCTTCACTTCAGTTTTACTGTATCCGTCTGACCTTCTTATTGACGATGAAACACAGAAATTGCATCAGAAATAAATACAAAAGGCACAATGCCGACTCAAGTACAAGAGGACTGACACTTCTTACTGTCTATGTTTTGAACCATTCCTGTGACACTAGTTATAAATTCCGATGCTTCAATTCAGTTTTAATGAATCCCTGTGACCTTCCTATTGTTGATGAAACACAGATATTGCATCGGAATTAAATACAAAAGGCACAATGCCGACTTAAGTACAAGAAAACCGACTGTTCCTACTGTCTATGTTTTGAACCACTCCTGTGACACTAGTTATAGATTCCGATGCTTCACTTCAGGTTTACTGTATCCCTCTGACCGTCGTAATGACGTTGAAACACAGAAATTAGATTGGAATTAAATACAAAAGGCACAATGCCGACCCAACTACAAGAAAACTGACTCTTCTTACTGTTTATGTTTTGAACCATTCCTGTGACACTAGTTATAGATTCCGATGCTTCACTTCAGGTTTACAGTATCCCTGTGACATTCTTATTGTTGATTAAACACAGAAATTGCATCGGAATTAAATACAAAAGGCACAATGTCGACTTAAATACAAGAAAACTGACTCTTCCTACTGTCTATGTTTAGAACCGTTCCTGTGACACTAGTTATAGATTCCGATGCTTTACTACAGGTTTACTGTATCCAGCTGACCTTCTTATTGACGATGAATCACAGAAATTGCATCGGAATTACATACAAAAGGCACAATGCCGACTTAAGTACAAGAAAACTAACTCTTCTTACTGTCTATGTTTTGAACTATTACTGTGACACTAGTTATAGACTCCGATGCTTCACTTCAGGTTTACTGTATCCCTCTGACCTTCTTATTGACGATGAAACACAGAAATTGCATCTGAATTAAATACAAGAGGCACAATGCCGACTCAAGTACAAGAAGACTACCTCTTCTTATTGTCTATGTTTTGAACGTTTCCTGTGAGACCGGTATTAGATTCTGATGCTTCACTTCAGGTTTACTGTATTCCTCTGACCTTCTTATTGACGATGACACACAGAAATTGCATCGGAATTAAATACAAAGGCACAATGCCGACTTAAGTACAAGAAAACTGACTCTTCTTACTGTCTATGTTTTGAACCATTCCTGCGACCCTAGTTATAGATTCCGATGCTTAGCTTCAGGTTTACTTTATCCCTCTGACATTCTTATTGACGATGAGACACAGAAATTGCATCGGAATTAAATACAAAAGGCACAATTCCGACTTAAGTACAAGAAAACTGACTCTTCTTACTGTTTATGTTTTGAACATTCCTGTGACACTCGTTATAGATTCCGATGCTTCACATCATGTTAACTGTATCCCTGTGACCTTCTTATTGGCGATGAAGCACAGAAATTGCATCGGAATTAAATACAAAATGCACAATGCCGACTTCAGTACAAGAAAACTGACTATTCTTACTGTCTATGTTTTGAACCATTCCTGTGACACTAGTTATATATTCCGATGCTTTACTTCAGGTTTACTGTATCCCTCTGACCTTGTTATTGACGATGAAACACAGAAATTACATCGCAATTAAATACCAAAGGCACAATGCCGACTTAAGTACAAGAAGACTGACTCTTCCTACTATCTATGTTTTAACCATTCCTGTGACACTACTTATAGATTCCGATGCTTCACTACAGGTTTACTGTATCCAGCTGACCTTATTGACGATGAATCACAGAAATTGCATCGGAATTAAATGCAAAAGGCACAATGCCGACTTAAGTACAAGAAAACTGACTCTTCTTACTGTCTATGTATTGCACCTTTCCTGTGACACTAGTTATAGATTCCGATGCTTCACTTCAGTTTTACTGTATCCTTCTGACCTTCTTATTGACGATGAACCACAGAAATTGCATCGGAATTAAATACAAAAGGCACAATGCCGACCCAAGTACAAGTAGTCTGGCTATTCTTACTGTCTATGTTTTGAACATTTCCTGTGAGACCGGTTTCAGATTCCGATGCTTCACTTCAGGTTTACTGTATCCCTTGGACCTTCTTATTGACGACGAACACAGAAATTGCATCGGAATTATATAGAAAATGCACAATGCCGACTTCAGTACAACATAACTGCCTCTTTTTCCTGTCTTTGTTTTGAACCATTCCTGTGACACTAGTTATAGATTCCGATGCTTCACTTCAGGATTACCTTATCCAGCTGACCCTCTTATTGACGATGAAACACAGAAATTGCATCGGAATTAAATACAAAAGGCACAATGCCGACTTAACTACAAGAAGACTGACTCCTCCTACTGTCTATGTTTTGAACCACTCCTGTGACACTAGTTATACATTCCGATGCTTCACTTCAGTTTTACTGTATCCTTCTGACATTCTTATTGACGATGAACCACAGAAATTGCATCGGAATTAAATACAAAAGCCACAATGCCGACTCAAGTACAAGAAGACTGACTCTTCTCACTTTCTATGTTTTGAACCATTCCTGTGACACTAGTTATAGATTCCGATGCTTCACTTCAGTTTTTCTGTGTCCCTCTGACTGTCGTACTGACGATGAAACACAGAAATTGCATTGGAATTAAATACAAAAGGCACAATGCCGACTCAAGTACAAGAAGACTGTCTCTTCCTACTGCCTATGTTTTGAACCAATCTTGTGACACTACTTATTGATTCCGATGCTTCACTTCAGGTTTACTTTATCCCTCTGACCTCCTTATTGACGATGAAACACAGAAATTGCACCGGAATTACATACAAAAGGCACAATGCCGACTTAAGTACAAGAAAACTGACTCTTCTTATTGTCTATGATTTGAACCATTCCTGTGACACTAGTTATAGATTCCGGTGCTTAACTTCAGGTTTACTGTATCCCTCTGACTTTCTTATTGGTGATGAAACACAGAAATTGCATCGGAATTAAATACTAAAGGCACAATGCCGACTTAAGTACAAGAAAACTGACTCTTTCTACTGTCTATGTTTTGAGCCATTCCTGTGACACTAGTTTTAGATTCCGATGCTTCACTACAGGTTTACTGTATCCAGCTGACCTCCTTATTGACGATGAATCACAGAAATTGCATCGGCAATTAATACAAAAGGCACAATGCAGACTTAAGTACTAAAAAACTGACTCTTCTTACTGTCTCTGTTTTGAACCAAACCTGTGACACTAGTTATAAATTCCGATGCTTCACTTCAGTTTTAATGTATCCCTGTGACCTTCTTATTGTTGATGAAACACAGAAATTGCATCGGAATTAAATACAAAATGCACAATGCCGACTTAAGCACAAGAAAACTGACTCTTCCTACTGTCTATGTTTTGAACCACTCCTGTGACACTAGTTATAGATTCCGATGCTTCACTTCAGGTTTACTGTATCACTCTGACCGTCTTACTGACGATGAAACACAGAAATTGCATTGGAATTAAATACAAAAGGCACAATGCCGACTCAAGTACAAGAAGACTGACTCTTCCTACTGTCTATGTTTTGAACCATTCCTGTGACACTAGTTATAGATTCCGATGCTTCACTTCAGGTTTGCTGTATCCCTCTGACCTTATTGACGATGAAACACAGAAATTGCATCGTAATTACATACAAAAGGCATAATGCCGACTTAAGCACAAGAAAACTGACTCTTCTTACTATCTATGTTTTGAACCATTCCTGTGACACTACTTATAGATTCCGATACTTCACTTCAGGTTTACTGTATCCCTCTGACCTTCGTATTGACGATGAAACACGCAAATTGCATCGGAATTAAATACAAAAGGCACAATGCCGACTTAAGTACAAGAAGACTGACTCTTCTTACTTTCTATGTTTTGAACCATTCCTGTGACACTAATTATAGATTCCGATGCTTCACTTCAGGTTTACTGTATCCCTCTGACCTTCTCCTTGACGATGAGACACAGAAATTGCATCGGAGTTAAATACAAAAGGCACAATTCCGACTTATGTACAAGAAAACTGACTCTTCTTACTGTTTATGTTTTGAACATTCCTGTGATACTAGTTATAGATCCGATGCTTCACATTAGGTTTTCTGTATCCCTGTGACCTTCTTATTGACGATGAAACACAGAAATTGCATCGATATTAAATACAAAATGCACAATGCCGACTTAAGTACAAGAAAACTGACTCTTCTTACTGTCTATGTTTTGAACCATTCCTGTGACACTAGTTATATATTCCCATGCTTCACTTCAGGTTTACTGTATCCCTCTGACCTTCTTATTGACGATGAAACACAGATATTACATCGGAATTAAATACGAAAGGCACAATGCCGACTTAAGCACAAGAAGACTGACTCTTCCTACTGTCTATGTATTAACCATTCCTGTTACACTAGTTATGGATTCCGATGCTTCACTTCAATATTAATGTATCCCTCTGACCGTCTTAATGACGATGAAACACAGAAATTGCATCAGAATTAAATACAAAAGGCACAATGCCGACTCAAGTACAAGAAGACTGACTCTTCTAACTGTCTATGTTTTGAACCATTCCTGTGACACTAGTTATACATTCCGATGCTTCGCTTCAGTTTTACTGTATCCTTCCTACCTTCTTATTGACGATGAAACACAGAAATTGCATCGGAATTAAATACAAAAGGTACAATGCCGACTCAAGTAGATGAAGACTGACTCTTCTTACTGTCTATGTTTTGAACCATTCCTGTGACACTAGTTATAGATTCCGATGCTTCACTTCAGTTTTACTGTATCCTTCTGACCTTCTTATTGACGATAAAACACATAAATTGCATCGGAATTAAATACAAAAGGCACAATGCCGACTCAAGTACAAGAGGACTGACTCCTCTTACTGCCTATGATTTTAACCACTCCTGTGACACTAGTTATAGATTCCGATGCTTCACTTCAGGTTTACTGTATCCCTCTGACCGTCGTATTCACGATGAAACACAGAAATTGCATTGGAATAAAATACAAAAGGCACAATGCCGACTCAAGTACAAGAAGACTGACTCTTCTTACTGTCTATGTTTTGAACCATTCCTGTGACACTAGTTATAGATTCCGACGCTTCACTTCAGGTTTACTGTATCCCTCTGACCTTCTTATTGACGATGAAACACAGACATTGCATCGGAATTAAATCCAAAAGGCACAATGCCGACCTAAGTACAAGAAAACTGACCCTTCTTAACGTTTATGTTTTGTACCATTCCTGTGACACTAGTTATAGATTCCGATGCTTCACTTCAGGTTTAATGTATCCCTGTGACCTTCTTATTATTGATGAAACACAGAAATTGCATCGGAATTAAATGCAAAAGGCACAATGCCGGCTTAAATAAAAGAAAACTGACTCTTCCTACTGTCTATGTTTTGAACCATTCCTGTGACACTAGTTATATATTCCGATGCTTCACTACAGGTTTACTGTATCCAGCTGACCTTCTTATTGACGATGAATCACAGAAATTGCATCGGAAATTAATACAAAAGGCACAATGCCGACTTAAATACAAGAAAACTGACTCTTCTTACTGTCTATGTTTGAACCAATCCTGTGACACTAGTAATTAATTACGATGCTTCACTTCAGTTCTAATGTATTCCTGTGACCTTCTTATTGTTGATGAAACTCAGAAATTGCATCGGAATTAAATACAAAGGCACAATGCCGACTTAAGTACAAGAAAACTGACTCTTCCTACTGTCTATGTTTTGAACCACTCCTGTAACACTAGTTATAGATTCCGATGCTTCACTTTAGGTTTACTATATCCCTCTGACCGTCGTACTGACGATTAATCACAGAAATTGCATCGGAATTAAATACAAAAGACACAATGCCGACTTAAGTACAAGAAAACCGACTCTTCCTACTGTCTATGTTTTGAACCATTCCTGTGACACTAGTAATACATTCTGATGCTTCACTTCTGGTTAATTGTATCCCTCTGAGCTTCTTATTGACGATAAAACACAGAAATTGCATCGGAGTTATGTACAAAAGGCACAATGCCAACTTAAGTACAAAAAGACTGACTCTTCTTACTGTCTATGTTTTGAACCATTCCTGTGACACATGTTTTTGATTCCGATGCTTCACTTCAGGTTTACTGTATCCCTCTGACCGTCGTACTGACGATGAAACACAGAAATTGCATCGGAATTAAATACAAAATGCACAATGCCGACTCAAGTACAAGAAGACTGGCTCTTCTTACTGTCTATGTTTTGAACCTTTCCTGTGAGACCGGCTTTGGATTCCGATGCTTCACTTCAGGTTTACTGTGTCCCTTGGACCATGTTTCTGACGACGCAACACAGAAATTGCATCGGAATTGAATAGAAGAGGCACAATGCCGACTTATGTACAAGGAAACAGACTCTTCTTAATAACTATGTTTTGAACCATTTCTGTGACACTAGTCATAGATTCCGAAGCATCACTTCAGGTTTACTGTATCCCTCTGATCCTCTCATTGACGATGAGACACAGAAAATGCATCGGAATTAAATTCAATAGGCACAATGCCGACTTAAGTACTAGAAGACTGACTCTTCTTACAGTCTATGTTTTGAACCATTCCTGTGACACTAGTTATAGATTCCGATGCTTCACTCCAGGTTTACTGTTTCCCTCTGACCGTCGTATTGGCGATGAAACACAGAAATTGCATCGGAATTAAATACAAAAGGCACAATGCCGACTCAAGTACAAGAAGACTGGCTATATTTCCTGTCAATGTTTTGAACCATTCGTGGGACACTAGTTTTAGATTCCGATGCTTCACTTCAGGTTTACTGTATCCAGCTGCCCTTCTTATTGACGATGAAACATAGAAATTGCATCGGAATTACATACAAAAGGTTTACTGTATCCCTCTGACAAGAAAACTGACTCTTCTTACTGTCTATGTTTTGAACCATTCCTGTGATACTAGTTATAGATTCCGATGCTTCACTTCAGGTTTACTGTACCCCTCTGACCTTCTTATTGACGATGAAACACAGAAATTGAATCGGAATTAACTACAAAAGACACAATGCCGACTTAAGTACAAGAAAACTGACTCTTCTTACTATCTATGCTTTGAACCATTCCTGTGACACTAGTTATAAATTCCGATGCTTCACTTCAGATTTAATTAATCCCTCTGTCCGTCTTATTGACGATGAAACACACAAATTGCATCGGAATTAAATACAAAAGGCACAATGCCGACCAAGTGCAAGTAGTCTGGCTCTTCTTACTGTCTATGTTTTGAACCTTTCCTGTGGGACCGGTTTTAGATTCCGATGCGTCACTTCAGGTTTTCTGTATCCCATGGGCCTTCTTATTGACGACGAACACAGAAATTGCATCGGAATTATATAGAAAATGCACAATGCCGACTTCAGTACAAGATAACTGTCTCTTTTTCCTGTCTTTGTTTTGAACCATTCCTGTGACACTAGTTATAGATTCCGATGCTTCACTTCATTATTACCTTATCCAGCTGACCTTCTTATTGACGATGAAACACAGAAATTGCATCGGAATTAAATACAAAAGGCACAATGCCGACTTAAGTACAAGAAGACTGACTCCTCCTACTGTCTATGTTTTGAACCACTCCTGTGACACTAGTTATAGATTCCGATGCTTCACTTCAGTTTTACTGTATCCGTCTGACCTTCTCATTGACGATGAAACACAGAAATTGCATCAGAAATAAATACAAAAGGCACAATGCCGACACAAGTACAAGAAGACCGACACTTCTTACTGTCTATGTTTTGAACCATTCCTGTGACACTAGTTATAGATTCCGATGCTTCATTTCAGTTTTACTGTATCCTTCTGACCTTCTTATTGACGATGAAACACATAAATTACATCGGAATTAAATACAAAAGGCACAATGCCGACTCAAGTACAAGAAGACTGACTCCTCTTACTGTATATGTTTTGAACCACTCCTGTGACACAAGTTATAGATTCCGATGCTTCAATTCAGGTTTACTGTATCCCTCTGTCCGTCGTACTGACGATGAAGCACAGAAATTGCATTGGAATTAAATACAAAAGGCACAATGCCGACTCAAGCACAAGAAGACTGACTCTTCCTACTGTCTATGCTTTGAACCATTCCTGTGACACTAGTTATAGATTCCGATGCTTCACTTCAGGTTTACTTTATCCCTCTGACCTTCTTATTGACGATGAAACACAGAAATTGCATCGGAATTACATACAAAAGGCACAATGATGACTTAAGTACAAGAAAACTGACTCTTCTTACTGTCTATGTTTTGAACCATTCCTGTGACACTAGTTATAGATTCCGATGGTTCACTTCAGCTTTACCTTATCCCTCTGACCTTCTTATTGTTGATGAAACACAGAAATTGCATTGGAATTAAATACTAAAGGCACAATGCCGACTTAAGTACAAGAAAACTGACTCTTCCTACTGTCTATGTTTTGAACCACTCCCGTGACACTAGTTATAGATTCCGATGCTTCACTTCAGGTTTACTGTATCCCTCTGACCGTCGTAATGACGTTGAAACACAGAAATTAGATTGGAATTAAATACAAAAGGCACAATGCCGACCCAACTACAAGAAAACTGACTCTTCTTACTGTTTATGTTTTGAACCATTCCTGTGACACTAGTTATAGATTCCGATGCTTCACTTCAGGTTTACAGTATCCCTGTGACCTTCTTATTGTTGATGAAACACAGAAATTGCATCGGAATTAAATACAAAAGGCACAATGCCGACTTAAATACATGAAAACTGACTGGTCCTACTGTCTATGTTTAGAACCGTTCCTGTGACACTAGTTATAGATTCCGATGCTTCACTACAGGTCTACTGTATCCAGCTGACCTTCTTATTGACGATGAATCACAGAAATTGCATCGGAATTACATACAAAAGGCACAATGCCGACTTAAGTACAAGAAAACTAACTCTTCTTACTGTCTATGTTTTGAACTATTACTGTGACACTAGTTATAGACTCCGATGCTTCATTCCAGGTTTACTGTATCCCTCTGACCTTCTTATTGACGATGAAACACAGAAATTGCATCTGAATTAAATACAAGAGGCACAATGCCGAATCAGGTACAAGAAGACTACCTCTTCTTACTGTCTATGTTTTGAACCTTTCCTGTGACACCGGTTTTAGATTCTGATGCTTCACTTCAGGTTTACTGTATCCCTTGGACATTTTTATTGACGCAGGAAAACACGGAAATTGCATCGGAATTAAATAGAAAAGGCACAATGCCGACGTAGGTACAAGAAAACTGACTCTTCTTACTGTCTATGTTTTGAACCATTCCTGTGACACTAGTAATAGATTCAGATGCTTCACTTCAGGTTTACTGTATCCCTCTGACCTTCTTATTGACGATGAAACACAGAAATTGCATCGGAATTAAATACAAAGGCACAATGCCGACTTAAGTACAAGAAAACTGACTCTTCTTACTGTCTATGACTTGAACCATTCCTGCGACCCTAGTTATAGATTCCGATGCTTCATTTCAGGTTTACTATATCCCTCTGACCTTCTTATTGACGATGAGACACAGAAATTGCATCGGAATTAAATACAAAAGGCACAATTCCGACTTAAGTACAAGAAAACTGACTCTTCTCACTGTTTATGTTTTGAACATTCCTGTGACACTAGTTATAGATTCCGATGCTTCACATCATGTTTACTGTATCCCTGTGACCTTCTTATTGGCGATGAAGCTCAGAAATTGCATCGGAATTAAATACAAAATGCACAATGCCGACTTCAGTACAAGAAAACTGACTATTCTTACTGTCTATGTTTTGAACCACTCCTGTGACACTAGTTATATATTCCGATGCTTTACTTCAGGTTTACTGTATCCCTCTGACCTTGTTATTGACGATCAAACACAGAAATTACATCGCAATTAAATACCAAAGGCACAGTGCCGACTTAAGTACAAGAAGACTGACTCTTCCTACTATCTATGTTTTAACCATTCCTGTGACACTAGTTATAGATTCCGATGCTTCACTACAGGTTTACTGTATCCAGCTGACCTTCTTATTGACGATGAATCACAGAAATTGCATCGGAATTAAATGCAAAAGGCACAATGCCGACTTAAGTACAAGAAAACTGACTCTTCTTACTGTCTATGTTTTGCACCATTCCTGTGACACTAGTTATAAATTCCGATGCTCCACTTCAGTTTTAATGAATCCCTCTGACCGTCTTATTGACGATGAAACACACAACTTGCATCGGAATTAAATACAAAAGGCACAATGCCGACCCACGTTCAAGTAGTCTGGCTCTTCTTACTGTCTATGTTTTGAACATTTCCTGTGAGACCGGTTTCAGATTCCGATGCTTCACTTCAGGTTTACTGTATCCCTTGGACCTTCTTATTGACGATGAAACACAGAAATTGCATCAGAAATAAATACAAAAGGCACAATGCCGACTCAAGTACAAGATGACTGACTCTTCTTACTGTCTATGTTTTGAACCATTCCTGTGACACTGGTTATAGTTTCCGATGCTTCACTTCATTTTTACTGTATCTTTCTGACCTTCTTATTGACGATGAAACACATAAATTGCATCGGAATTACACACAAAAGGCACAATGCCGACTCAAGTACAAGAAGACTGACTCTTCCTACTGTCTATGTTTTGAACCATTCCTGTGACACTAGTTATAGATTCCGATACATCATTTAAGGTTTACTGTATCCCTCTGACCTTCGTATTGGCGATGAAACACGTAAATTGCATCGGAATTAAAAACAAAAGGCACAATGCCGACTTAAGTACAAGAAGACTGACTCTTCTTACTGTTTATGTTTTGAACATTCCTGTGACACTAGTTATAGATCCGATGCTTCACATTAGGTTTGCTGTATCCCTGTGACCATCTTATTGACGATGAAACACAGAAATTGCATCGGAATTAAATACAAAGTGCACAATGCCGACTTAAGTACAAGTAAACTGACTCTTCTTACTGTCTATGTTTTGAACCATTCCTGTGACACTAGTTATATATTCCGATGCTTCACTTCAGGTTTACTGTATCCCTCTGACCTTCTTATTGACGATGAAACACAGAAATTACATCGGAATTAAATACGAAAGGCACAATGCCGACTTAAGCACAAGAAGACTGACTCTTCCTACTGTCTATGTATTAACCATTCCTGTGACACTAGTTATGGATTCCGATGCTTCACTTCAATATTAATGTATCCCTCTGACCGCCTTATTGACGATGAAACACACAATTTGCATCGGAATTAAATACAAAAGGCACAATGCCGACTTAACTACAAGAAGACTGACTCCTCCTCCTGTTTATGTTTTGAACCACTCCTGTGACACTAGTTATAGATTCCGATGCTTCACTACAGGTTTACTGTATCCAGCTGACCTTCTTATTGACGATGAATCACAGAAATTGCATCGGAATTAAATGCAAAAGGCACAATGCCGACTTAAGTACAAGAAAACTGACTCTTCTTACTGTCTATGTTTTGCACCATTCCTGTGACACTAGTTATAAATTCCGATGCTCCACTTCAGTTTTAATGAATCCCTCTGACCGTCTTATTGACGATGAAACACACAACTTGCATCGGAA
This sequence comes from Schistocerca americana, assembly GCF_021461395.2. Lineage (NCBI taxonomy): Eukaryota > Metazoa > Arthropoda > Insecta > Orthoptera > Acrididae > Schistocerca > Schistocerca americana. Next base: position 2,150,682 of record NW_025726049.1, read on the forward strand.
TTAAATACAAAAGGCACAATGCCGACCCACGTTCAAGTAGTCTGGCTATTCTTACTGTCTATGTTTTGAACATTTCCTGTGAGACCGGTTTCAGATTCCGATGCTTCACTTCAGGTTTACTGTATCCCTTGGACCTTCTTATTGACGATGAAACACAGAAATTGCATCAGAAATAAATACAAAAGGCACAATGCCGACTCAAGTACAAGATGACTGACTCTTCTTACTGTCTATGTTTTGAACCATTCCTGTGACACTGGTTATAGTTTCCGATGCTTCACTTCATTTTTACTGTATCCTTCTGACCTTCTTATTGACGATGAAACACATAAATTGCATCGGAATTAAACACAAAAGGCACAATGCCGACTCAAGTACAAGAAGACTGACTCTTCCTACTGTCTATGTTTTGAACCATTCCTGTGACACTAGTTATAGATTCCGATACATCATTTAAGGTTTACTGTATCCCTCTGACCTTCGTATTGGCGATGAAACACGTAAATTGCATCGGAATTAAAAACAGAAGGCACAATGCCGACTTAAGTACAAGAAGACTGACTCTTCTTACTGTTTATGTTTTGAACATTCCTGTGACACTAGTTATAGATCCGATGCTTCACATTAGGTTTGCTGTATCCCTGTGACCATCTTATTGACGATGAAACACAGAAATTGCATCGGAATTAAATACAAAGTGCACAATGCCGACTTAAGTACAAGTAAACTGACTCTTCTTACTGTCTATGTTTTGAACCATTCCTGTGACACTAGTTATATATTCCGATGCTTCACTTCAGGTTTACTGTATCCCTCTGACCTTCTTATTGACGATGAAACACAGAAATTACATCGGAATTAAATACGAAAGGCACAATGCCGACTTAAGCACAAGAAGACTGACTCTTCCTACTGTCTATGTATTAACCATTCCTGTGACACTAGTTATGGATTCCGATGCTTCACTTCAATATTAATGTATCCCTCTGACCGCCTTATTGACGATGAAACACACAATTTGCATCGGAATTAAATACAAAAGGCACAATGCCGACTTAACTACAAGAAGACTGACTCCTCCTCCTGTTTATGTTTTGAACCACTCCTGTGACACTAGTTATAGATACCGATGCTTCACTTCAGTTTTACTGTATCCCTCTGACCTTCTTATTGACGATGAAACACATAAATTGCATCGGAATTAAATACAAAAGGCACAATGCCGACTCAAGTACAAGAAGACTGACTCCTCTTACTGCCTATGATTTGAACCACTCCTGTGACACTAGTTATAGATTCCGATGCTTCACTTCAGGTTTACTGTATCCCTCTGACCGTCGTATTGACGATGAAACACAGAAATTGCATTGGAATAAAATACAAAAGGCACAATGCCGACTCAAGTACAAGAAGACTGACTCTTCCTACTGTCAATGTTTTGAACCATTCCTGTGACACTAGTTATAGATTCCGATGCTTCACTTCAGGTTTACTGTATCCCTCTGACCTTCTTATTGACGATGAAACACAGACATTGCATCGGAATTAAATCCAAAAGGCACAATGCCCACCTAAGTACAAGAAAACTGACTCTTCTTAATGTTTATGTTTTGTACCATTCCTGTGACACTAGTTATAGATTCCGATGCTTCACTTCAGGTTTACTGTATCCCTGTGACCCTCTTATTATTGATGAAACACAGAAATTGCATCGGAATTAAATACAAAAGGCACAATGCCGGCTTAAGTAAAAGAAAACTGACTCTTCCTACTGTCTATGTTTTGAACCATTCCTGTGACACTAGTTATATATTCCGATGCTTCACTACAGGTTTACTGTATCCAGCTGACCTTCTTATTGACGATGAATCACAGAAATTGCATCGGAAATTAATACAAAAGGCAGAATGCCGACTTAAATACAAGAAAACTGACTCTTCTTACTGTCTATGTTTGAACCAATCCTGTGACACTAGTAATAAATTACGATGCTTCACTTCAGTTCTAATGTATTCCTGTGACCTTCTTATTGTTGATGAAGCACAGAAATTGCATCGGAATTAAATACAAAGGCACAATGCCGACTTAAGTACAAGAAGACTGACCCTTCTTACTGTCTATGTTTTGAACAATCCCTGTGACACTGGTTATAGGTTCCGATGCTTCACTTCAGGTTTACTGTATCCCTCTGACCTTCGTATTGACGATGAAACACAGAAATTGCATCGGAATAAAATACAAAAGGCACAATGCCGACTTAAGTACAAAAAGACTGACTCTTCTTACTGTATTTGTTTTGAACCATTCCTGTGACACTAGTTACAGATTCCGATGCTTCACTTCAGGTTTACTGTATCCCTCTGACCGTCGTACTGACGAAGAAACATAGAAATTACATCGGAATTAAATACAAAAGGCATAATGCCGACTCAAGTACAAGAAGACTGGCTCTTCTTACTGTCAATGTTTTGAACCTTTCCTGTGAGACCGGTTTTAGAATCCGATGCTTCACTTCAGGTTTAATGTATCCCTTGGACCTTGTTATTGACGACGATACACAGAAATTGCATCGGAATTAAATAGAAGAGGCACAATGCCGACTCAAACACAAGAAGACTGGCTATACTTCCTGTCTATGTTTTGAACCATTCCTGTGACACTAGTTATAGATTCTGATGCTTCACTTCAGGTTTACTGTATCCAGCTGACCATCTTATTGACGATGAAAAACAGAAATTGCATCGGAATTAAATACAAAACGCACAATGCTGACCCATGTAATAGAAGACTGGCTCTTCTTACTGTCTATGATTTAAACCTTTCCTCTGAGACCGGTTTTAGATTCCAATGCTTCACTTCAGGTTTACTGTATCCCTTGGACCTTCTTATTGACGACGACACAGAAATTGCATCGGAATTAAATAAAAAAGGCACAATGCCGACTTAAGTACAAAAAGACTGACTCTTCTTACTGTCTATGTTTTGAACAATTCCTGTGACACTAGTTACAGATTCCGATGCTTCACTTCAGGTTTACTGTATCCCACTGACCTTCTTATTGACGACGAAACACAGAAATTGCATCGGAATTAAATACAAAAGACACAATGCCGACTTAAGTACAAGAAAACCGACTCTTCCTACTGTCTATGTTTTGAAACATTCCTGTGACGCTAGTAATAGATTCTGATGCTTCACTTCTAGTAAATTGTATCCCTCTAAACTTCTTATTGACGATGAAACACAGAAATTGCATCGGAGTTATGTACAAAAGGCACAATGCCGACTTAAGTACAAAAAGACTGACTCTTCTTACTGTCTATGTTTTGAACCATTCCTGTGACACATGTTTTTGATTCCGATGCTTCACTTCAGGTTTACTGTATCCCTTTGACCGTCGTACTGACGATGAAACACAGAAATTGCATCGGAATAAAATACAAAATGCACAATGCCGACTCTAGTACAGGAAGACTGGCTCTTCTTACTGTCTATGTTTTGAACCTTTCCTGTGAGACCGGCTTTAGATTCCGATGCTTCACTTCAGGTTTATTGTTTCCCTCTGACCGTCTTATTGGCGATGAAACACAGAAATTGCATCGGAATTAAATACAAAAGGCACAATGCCGACTCAAGTACAAGAAGACTGGCTATACTTCCTGTCAATATTTTGAACCATTCGTGGGACACTAGTTTTAGATTCCGATGCTTCACTTCAGGTTTACTGTATCCAGCTGCCCTTCTTATTGACGATGAAACATAGAAATTGCATCGGAATTACATACAAAAGGTTTACTGTATCCCTCTGACAAGAAAACTGACTCTTCTTACTGTCTATGTTTTGAACCATTCCTGCGACACTAGTTATAGATTCCGAAGCTTCACTTCAAGTTTACTGTATCCCTCTGACCTTCTTATTGATGATGAACCACAGAAATTGCATCGGAATTAAATACAAGAGGCACAATGCCGACTCCTGTACAAGAAGACTGGCTCTTCTTACTGTCTACGTTTTGAACCATTCCTGTGACACTAGTTATAGATTCCGATGCTTCACTTCAGTTTTACTGTATCCAACTCACCTTCTTATTGACGATGAAGTACAGATTTTGCATCGGAATTAAATACAAAAGGCACAATGCCGACTTAAGTACAGGACGACTGACTCTTCCCACTGTCTATGTTTTGAACCATTCCTGTGACACTAGTTATAGATTCCGATGATTCACTTCAGGTTTTCTGTATGCCTCTGACCTCCTTATTGACGATGAAACACAGAAATTGCATCTTAATTAAACACAAAAGTCACAATGCCGACTTAAGTACAAGAAGACTGACTCTTCCTACTGTCAATGTTTTCTAACATTCCTGTGGCACTAGTTATAAATTCCGATGCTTCACTTAAGGTTTACTGTATCCCTCTGACCTTACTATTGACGATCAAACACAGAAAATTCATCGGAAATAAATACAAAAGGCACAATGCCGACTCAAGTACAAGAAGACTGACTCTTCTTTTATGTCTATGTTTTGAACCATTCCGGTGACACTAGTTATATATTCCGATGCTTCACTTCAGGTTTTCTGTATCCCCCTGACCTTCTTATTGACGATGACACACAGAAATTGCATCTTAATTGAATACAAAAGGCACAATGCTGACTTAAGTACAAGAAGACTGACGGTTCTTATTGTCTATGTTTTGAACCATTCCTGTGACACTAGTTGTAGATTCCGATGCTCCACTTCAGGTTAACTGTATCCCTCTGACCTTCTCATTGACGATCAAACACAGATATTTCATCGCAATTAAATACAAAAGGCACAATGCCGACTCAAGTTCAAGAAGACTGGCTCTTAGTACTGTCTATGATTTGAACCATTCCCTTGACACTAGTTATACACTCCAGTGCTGCACTTCAGGTCTACTGTATCGAGCTGACCTTCTTATTGACGATGAAACACAGAAATTGCATCGGAATGAAATACAAAAGGCACAATGCCGACCCAAGTACAAGTAGACTAACTCTTCTTACTTTCTACGATTTGAACCATTCCTGTGACACTAGTTATAAATTTCGATGCTTTACTTCAGTTTTACTGTATCCCTCTGACCGTCTTATTGATGATGAAACACAGAAATTGAATCGGAATTAAATACAAGTACAAAAAGTCCGGCTCTTCTTACTGTCTATGTTTTGAACCTTTCCTGTGAGCCCGGTTTTGGATTCCGGTGCTTCACTTCAGGTTTACTGTATCCTTTGGACTTTCTTATTGACGACGAAACACAGAAATTGCATCGGAATTAAATAGAATAAGCACAATGCCGACTTAAGTACAAGAAGACTGACTCTTCTTACTGCCTATGTTTTGAACCATTCCTTTGACCCTAGTTATAGATTCCGATGCTTCACTTCAGATTTACTGTATCCAGCTGACCTTCTTATTGGCGATGAAACACAGAAATTGCATCGGAATTTTATACAAAAGCACAAAGCCGACTTAAGTACGAGAAGACTGACTCTTCTTACTGTCTATGCTTTGAGCCATTCCTGTGACACAAGTTATAGATTTCGATGCTTCACTTCATTTTTACTGTATCACCCTGACCTTCTTATTGACGATGAAACACAGAAATTGCATCGGAATTAAATACAAAAGGCACAATGGCGACTCAAGTATTAGAAGACTGACTCTTCTTACTGTCTAAGTTTTGAACCATTCCTGTGACCCTAGTTATAGATTCCGATGCTTCACTTCAGATTTACTGTATCCCCCTGACCGTCGTATTGACGATGAACACAGAAATTGCATCGGAATTAAATACAAAAGGCACAATGCCGACTCAAGTACAAGAAGACTGGCTCTACCTCCTGTCTATGTTTTGAACCATTCCTGTGACACTAGTTATAGATTCAGATGCTTCACTCCAGGTTTCCTAAATCCCTCTGACCTCTTTATTGACGATGAAACATAGAAATTGCATCTTAATTGAATACAAAAGGCACAATGCCGACTTAAGTACAAGAAGACTGACTCTTCTTAATGTCTATGCTTTGAACCATTGCTGTGACACTAGTTACAGATTCCGATGCGACACTTCGGGTTTACTGTATCCCTCTAACCTTCTTATTGACGATCAAACACAGAAAATTGATCGGAATTAAATACAAAAGGCACAATGCCGACTCAAGTACAAGAAGACTGGCTCTTCTTACTGTCTATGTTTTGAACCATTCCTGTGACACTAGTTATAGATTCCGATGCTTCACTTCAGGTTTACTGTATTCAGCTGACCTTCTTATTGACGATGAAGCTCAGAAATTGCATCGTTATTAAATACAAAACGCACAATGCCGACTTAAGTACAAGTAGACTGACTCCTCTTACTGTCTATGTTTTGAACAATTCCTGTGACACTAGTTATAGATTCCGATGCTACACTTCAGTTTTACTGTATCCCTCTGACCGTCTTATTGATGATGAAACACAGAAATTGCATCGGAATTAAATACAAAGGGCACAATGTCGACTCAAGTACGAAAATTCTGGCTCTTCCTACTGTCTTTGTTTTGAACCTCTCCTATGAGCCCGGTTTTGGATTCCGATACTTCACTTAAGGCTTTTTGTATCCCTTGGACTTTCTTATTGACGACGAAACACAGAGATTGCATCGGAATTAAATACAAAAGGCTCAATGCCGACTCATGTTCAAGAAGTCTAGCTCTTCTTACTGTCTATGTTTTGAACCTTTCCTGTGAGACCGCTTTTAGATTCCGAAACTTCACTTCAGGTTTACTGTCTCCCTTGGACCTTCTTATTGACGACGAATTACAGAAATTGCATCGGAATTAAATAGAAAAGGCACAATGCCGACTTAAGTACAAAAATACAGACTCTTCTTAATATCTATGTTTTGAACCGTTCCTGTGACACTAGTTATAGATTCCGATGCTTCACTTCATGTTTAGTGTATGCAGCTGACATGGTTATTGACGATGAAACACTGAAATTGCTTCGGAATTAAATACAAAAGGCACAATGCCGACTTAAGTACAAGAAGACCGACTCTTCTTACTGTCTATGTTTTGAACCATTCCTGTGACACTAGTTATAGATTCCGATGCTTCACTGCATTTTTACTGTATCCCCCTGACCTTCTTATTGACGATGAAAGACAGACGTTGCATCGGAATTAAATACAAAAGGCACAATGCCGACTCAAGTACTAGAAGACTGACTCTTCTTACTGTCTAAGATTTGAACCATTCCTGTAACACTAGTTATAGATTCCGATGCTTCACTTCAGATTTACTGTATCCCCCTGACCGTCGTATTGACGATGAACACAGAAATTGCATCGGAATTAAATACAAAAAGGCACCTTGCCGACTCAAGTACAAGAAGACTTCCTCTTCTTCCTGTCTATGATTTGAACCATTCCTGTGACACTAGTTATAGATTCCGATGCTTCACTTCAGGTTTACTGTATCCAGCTGACCTTCGTATTGACGATGAAACACAGAATGTGCATCGGAATTAAATACAAAAGGCACAATGCACACTCAAGTACAAGAAGACTGGCTCTTCTTACCGTCTATGTTTTGAACCGTTCCTGTGAGACCAGTTTTAGATTCTGATGCTTCACTTCAAGTTTACTGTATCACTTGGACTTTCTTATTGACGACGAAACACAGAAATTGCATCGGAATTAAATAGAAAAGGCACTATGCCGACTTATGTAGAAGAAACCTGACTCTTATTCCTGTCTATGTTTTGCACCATTCCTGTGACACTAGTTATAGATTCCGATGCTTCACTTCAGGTTTACTGTATCCCTCTGACCGTCTTATTGACGATGAAACACAGAGATTGCATCGGAATTAAATACAGAATGCACAATGCCGACTCAGGTACAAGAAGTCTGGCTCTTCTTCCTGTCTATGTTTTGAACCTTTCCTGTGAGACCGGTTTTAGATTCCGATGCTTCACATCAGGTTTACTGTCTCCCTTGGACCTACTTATTGACGACGAAACACAGAAATTGCATCGGAATTAAATAGAAAAGGCACAATGCCGACTTAAGTACAAGGAGACTGACTCTTCTTACTGTCTATGTTTTGAACCATTCCTGTGACACTAGTTATTGATTCCGATGCTTCACTTCAGGTTTACTGTATCCCTTGGACGTTCTTGTTGACTACGAAACATAGAAATTGCATCGGAATTAAATAGAAAATACACAATGCCGACTTAAGTACAAGAAAACAGACTCTTCTAAATATCTATGATTTGAACCATTCCTGTGACACTAGTTTTAGATTCCGATGCTTCACTTCAGGTTTACTGTATCCCTCTAACCTTCTTATTGACGATCAAACACAGAAAATTGACGGGAATTAAATACAAAAGGCACAATGCCGACTCTAGTACAAGAAGACTGGCTCTTCTTACTCTCTATGTTTTGAACCATTCCTGTGACACTAGTCATAGATTCCGATGCTTCACTTCATGTTTACTGTATCCAGCTGACCTTCTTATCGACGATGAAACACAGAAATTGCATCGGAATTAAATACAAAAGGCACAATGCCGACTTTAGTACAAGAAAACTGCCTCTTCCTACTGTCTATGTTTTAAACCATTCCTGTGGCACTAGTTTTAGATTCCGATGCTTCACTTCAGGTTTACTGTATCCCTCAGACCTTCTTATAGACGATGAAACACAGAAATTGCATCGGAATTATATAAAAAAGGCACAATGCCGGGTTCAGTACAAGAAGACTGACTCTTCTTTCTGTCTATGATTTGAGCCATTCCTGAGACACTAGTTATAGATTCCGAAGCTTCACTTCAGTTTTACTGTATCCCTCTGACCTTCTTATTGACGATGAAACACAGAAATTGCATCGGAATTAAATACAAACGGCACAATGCCGACTCAAGTACTAGAAGACTGACTCTTCTTACCGTCTACGTTTTACCCATTCCTGTGACACTAGTTATAGAATGCGATGCTTCACTTCAGGTTTACTGCATCCCTCTGACCGTCGTATTGACGATGAAACACAGAAATTGTAACGGAATTAAACACAAAATGCACAATGTCGACTTAAGTACAAGAAAACTGATTCTTCTTACTGTCTACGATTTGAACCATTCCTGTGACACTAGTTATTGATTCCGATGCTTCACTTCAGGTTTACTGTATCCCTCTGACCGTCATATTGACGAAGAAACACAGAAATTGCATCGGAATTAAATACAAAAGGCACAATGCGACTAAAGTACAAGATGACTGGCGCTTCTTACTGTCTATGTTTTGAACCTTTCCTGTGATACTGGTTTTAGATTCCGATGCTTCACGTCAGGTTTACTGTATCCCTTGGTCCTTCTTATTGACGACGAAACACAGAAACTGAGTCGGAATTAAATACAAAATGCACAATGCAGACTTTTGTACAAGAAAACTGACTCCTCTTACTGTCTATGTTTTGAACCATTCCTGTGACACTAGTAATAGGTTCCAATGCATCACTTCAGGTTCACTGTATCGCTCTGACCTTCATATTGACGATGAAACACAGAAATTGCATCGGAATTAAATACAAAAGGCACAATGCCGACTGGAGTACAAGAAGACTGGCTCTTCTTACTGTCTATGTTTTGAACCATTCCTGTGACAGTAGTTATAGATTCCGATGCTTCACTTCAGGTTTACTGAATCCCTCTGACCTTCTTATTGACGATGAAATACAGATATTGCATCGGAATTATATGCAAAAGGCACAATGCCGACTTAAGTACAAGAAGACTGACTCTTCTTACTGTCTATGATTTGAACCATTCCTGTGACTCTAGTTTTAGATTCCGATGCTTCACTTCAGGTTTACTGTATCCCTCTGACCTTCTTATTGATGATCAAACGCAGAAAATTGAATGGAATAAAATACAAAAGGCACAATGCGGACTCAAGTACAAGAAGACTGGCTCTTCTTACTGTCTATGTTTTGAACCATTCCTGTGACACTAGTCATAGATTCTGATGCTTCACTTCAGGTTTACTGTATCCAGCTGACCTTCTTATTGACGATGAAACACAGAAATTGCATCGGAATTAAATACAAAAGGCACCATGCCGACTTATGTACAAGAAGAGTGACTCTTCTTACTGTCTATGCTTTGAACCATTCCTGTGACACTAGTTATAGATTTCGATGCGACACTTCAGGTTTACTGTATCCCTCTGACCTTCTTATTGACGATCAAACACAGAAAATTGATCGGAATTAAATACAAAACGCACAATGCCGACTCAAGTACAAGAAGACTGGCTCTTCTTACTGTCTATGCTTTGAACTATTCCTGTGACACTAGTTATAGATTCCGATGGTTCACTTCAGGTTTACTGTATCCCTCTGACAGTCTTATTGACGATGAAACACAGAAATCGCATCGGAATTAAATACAAAAGGCACAATGAAGAGTGAAATACAAGCTGTCTTGCTCTTCTTACTGTCTATATTTTGAACCTTTCCTGTGATACCGGTTCTATATTCCGATGCTTCACTTCAGGTTTACTGTATCCCTTGGACCTCCTTAATGACAACGAAACACAGAAATTGCATCGGAATTAAATTGAAAAGGCACAATGCCGACTAAAGTGCAAGAAAACTGAATCTTCTTCCTGTCTATGTATTGAACCACTACTGTGACACTAGTTATAGATTCCGATGCATCACTTCAGGTTCACTGTATCCCTCTGACGTTCTTATTGACGATGAAAGACAGAAATTGCCTCGGAATTAAATACAAAAGGCACAATGTCGACTTAAGTACAAGAAAACTGATTCTTCTTACTGTCTATGTTTTAAACCATTCCTGTGACACTAGTTATAGATTCCGATGCTTCACTTCAGGTTTACTGTATCCCTCTGACCTTCATATTGACGATGAAACACAGAAATTGCATCGGAATTGAATACAAAAGACACAATGAAGAGTGAAGTACAAGCAGTCTTGCTCTTCTTACTGTCTATATTTTGAACCTTTCCTGTAATACCGGTTCTATATTCCGATGCTTTACTTCAGGTTTACTGTATCCCTTGGACCTTCTTAATGACGACGAAACACAGAAATTGCATCGGAATTAAATAGAAAAAGAACAATGCCGACTTAAGTGCAAGAGAACTGAATCTTCTTCCTGTCGATGTTATGAACCACTACTGTGACACTAGTTATAGGTTCCGATGCATCACTTCAGGTTTACTGTATCCCGCTGACCTTCTTATTGACGATGAAACACAGAAATTGCATCGGAATTAATTACAAAAGGCACAATGCCGACTTAAGTACAAGAAAACTGACTCTTCTTGCTGTCTATATTTTGAACCATTCCTGTGACACTAGTTATAGATTCCGATGCTTCACTTCAGGTTTACTGTATCCCTCAGACCTTCTTACTGACGATGAAACACAGAAATTGCATCGGAATTAAATACAAAAGGCACAATGCCGACTTATGTACAAGAAAACTGACTCTTCTTACTGTCTATGCTTTGAACCATTCCTGTGACACTAGTTATAGATTCCGATGCGACACTTCAGGTTTACTATATCCCTCTGACCTTCTTATTGACGATCAAACACAGAAAATTGATCGGAATTAAATACAAAAGACACAATGCCGACTCCAGTACAAGAAGACTGGCTCTTCTTACTGTCTATGCTTTGAACCATTCCTGTGACACTAGTTATAGATTCCGATGCTTCACTTCAGGTTTACTGTATCCCTCTGACAGTCTTATTGACGATGAAACACAGAAATTGCATCGGAATTAAGTATAAAAGGCACAATGAAGAGTGAAGTACAAGCAGTCTTGCTCTTTTTACTGTCTATTTTTTGAACCTTTCCTGTGATACCGGTTCTATATTCCGATGCTTCACCTCAGGTTTAGTGTATCCCTTGGACCTTCTTAATGACGACGAAACACAGAAATTGCATCGGAATTAAATAGAAAAGGCACAATGCCGACTTAAGTGCAAGAGAACTGAATTTTCTTCCTGTCTATGTTTTGAACCACTACTGTGACACTAGTTATAGGTTCCGATGCATCACTTCAAGTTTACTGTATCCCGCTGACCTTCTTATTGGCGATGAACCACAGAAATTGCATCGGAATTAATTACAAAAGGCACAATGCCGACTTAAGTACAAGAAAACTGACTCTTCTTACTGTCTATATTTTGAACCATTCCTGTGACACTAGTTATAGATTCCGATGCTTCACTTCAGCTTAACTGTATCCCTCTGACCTTCTTATTGACGACGAAACACAGAAATTGCATCGGAATTAAATACAAAAGGCACAATGCCGACTTAAGTACAAGAAAACTGACTCTTCTTACTGTCTATGTTTTGAACAATTCCTGTGACACTAGTTATAGATTCCGATGCTACACTTCAGTTTTACTGTATCCCTCTGACCGTCTTATTGATGATGAAACACAGAAATTGCATCGGAATTAAATACAAAGGGCACAATGTCGACTCAAGTACGAAAATTCTGGCTCTTCCTACTGTCTTTGTTTTGAACCTTTCCTATGAGCCCGGTTTTGGATTCCGATACTTCACTTCAGGCTTACTGTATCCCTTGGACTTTCTTATTGACGACGAAACACAGAAATTGCATCGGAATTAAATAGAAAATGCACAATGCCGACTTAAGTACAAGAAAACTGACTCTTCCTCCTGTCTATGTTTTGAACCATTCCTGTGACACTAGTTATAGATTCCGATGCTTCACTTCCGGTTTACTGTATCTCTCTGACCGTCTTATTGACGATGAAACACAGAGATTGCATCGGAATTAAATACAAAAGGCACAATGCCGACTCATGTTCAAGAAGTCTAGCTCTTCTTACTGTCTATGTTTTGAACCTTTCCTGTGAGATCGCTTTTAGATTCCGAAGCTTCACTTCAGGTTTACTGTCTCCCTTGGACCTTCTTATTGACGACGAATTACAGAAATTGCATCGGAATTAAATAGAAAAGGCACAATGCCGACTTAAGTACAAAAATACAGACTCTTCTTAATATCTATGTTTTGAACCGTTCCTGTGACACTAGTTATAGATTCCGATGCTTCTATTCATGTTTAGTGTATGCAGCTGACATGGTTATTGACGATGAAACACTGAAATTGCATCGGAATTAAATACACAAGGCACAATGCCAGCTTAAGTACAAGAAGACCGACTCTTCTTACTGTCTATGTTTTGAACCATTCCTGTGACACTAGTTATAGATTCCGATGCTTCACTGCATTTTTTCTGTATCCCCCTGACCTTCTTATTGACGATGAAAGACAGACGTTGCATCGGAATTAAATACAAAAGGCACAATGCCGACTCAAGTACTAGAAGACTGACTCTTCTTACTGTCTAAGATTTGAACCATTCCTGTAACACTAGTTATAGATTCAGATGCTTCACTTCAGATTTACTGTATCCCCCTGACCGTCGTATTGACGATGAACACAGAAATTGCATCGGAATTAAATACAAAAAGGCACAATGCCGACTCTAGTACAAGAAGACTTGCTCTTCTTCCTGTCTATGATTTGAACCATTCCTGTGACACTAGTTAGAGATTCCGATGCTTCACTTCAGGTTTACTGTATCCAGCTGACCTTCGTATTGACGATGAAACACAGAATGTGCATCGGAATTAAATACAAAAGGCACAATGCACACTCAAATACAAGAAGACTGGCTCTTCCTACCGTCTATGTATTGAACCGTTCCTGTGAGACCAGTTTTAGATTCCGATGCTTCACTTCAGGTTTACTGTATCACTTGGACTTTCTTATTGACGACGAAACTCAGAAATTGCATCGGAATTAAATAGAAAAGGCACTATGCCGACTTATGTAGAAGAAAGCTGACTCTTATTCCTGTCTATGTTTTGAACCATTCCTGTGACACTAGTTATAGATTCCGATGCTTCACTTCAGGTTTACTGTATCCCTCTGACCGTCTTATAGACGATGAAACACAGAGATTGCATCGGAATTAAATACAGAATGCACAATGCCGACTCAGGTACAAGAAGTCTGGCTCTTCTTCCTGTCTATGTTTTGAACCTTTCCTGTAGACCGGTTTTAGATTCCGATGCTTCACATCAGGTTAACTGTCTCCCTTGGACCTACTTATTGACGACGAAACACAGAAATTGCATCGGAATTAAATTGAAAAGGCACAATGCCGACTTAAGTACAAGAAAACTGACTCTTCTTAATATCTATGTTTTGAACCATTCCTGTGACGCAAGTTATAGATTCCGATGCTTCACTTCAGGTTTACTGTATCCAGCTGACCTTCTTATTGACGATGAAACACAGAAATTGCGTCGGAATTAAATACAAAAGGCACAATGGCGACTTAAGTACAAGGAGACTGACTCTTCTTACTGCCTGTGTTTTGAACCATTCCTGTGACACTAGTTATTGATTCCGATGCTTCACTTCAGGTGTACTGTATCCCTTGGACGTTCTTGTTGACTACGAAGCATAGAAACTGCATCGGAATTAAATAGAAAATACACAATGCCGACCTAAGTACAAGAAAACAGACTCTTCTAAATATCTATGTTTTGAACCATTCCTGTGACACTAGTTTTAGATTCCGATGCTTCACTTCAGGTTTACTGTATCCCTCTGACCTTCTTATTGACGATCAAACACAGAAAATTGACCGGAATTAAATACAAAAGGCACAATGCCGACTCTAGTACCAGAAGACTGGCTCTTCTTACTCTCTATGTTTTGAACCATTGCTGTGACACTAGTCATAGATTCCGATGCTTCACTTCATGTTTACTGTACCCAGCTGACCTTCTTATCGACGATGAAACACAGAAATTGCATCGGAATTAAATACAAAAGGCACAATGCCGACTGGAGTACAAGAAGACTGGCTCTTCTTACTGTCTATGTTTTAAACCATTCCTGTGACAGTAGTTATAGATTCCGATGCTTCACTTCAGGTTTACTGAATCCCTCTGACCTTCTTATTGACGATGAAATACAGATATTGCATCGGAATTATATGCAAACGGCACAATGCCGACTTAAGTACAAGAAGACTGACTCTTCTTACTGTCTATGATTTGAACCATTCCTGTGACTCTAGTTTTAGATTCCGATGCTTCACTTCAGGTTTACTGTATCCCTCTGACCTTCTTATTGATGATCAAACGCAGAAAATTGAATGGAATAAAATACAAAAGGCACAATGCGGACTCAAGTACAAGAAGACTGGCTCTTCTTACTGTCTATGTTTTGAACCATTCCTGTGACACTAGTCATAGATTCTGATGCTTCACTTCAGGTTTACTGTATCCAGCTGACCTTCTTATTGACGATGAAACACAGAAATTGCATCGGAATTAAATACAAAAGGCACAATGCCGACTTATGTACAAGAAGAGTGACTCTTCTTACTGTCTATGCTTTGAACCATTCCTGTGACACTAGTTATAGATTCCGATGCGACACTTCAGGTTTACTGTATCCCTCTGACCTTCTTATTGACGATCAAACACAGAAAATTGATCGGAATTAAATACAAAACGCACAATGCCGACTCAAGTACAAGAAGACTGGCTCTTCTTACTGTCTATGCTTTGAACTATTCCTGTGACACTAGTTATAGATTCCGATGCTTCACTTCAGGTTTACTGTATCCCTCTGACAGTCTTATTGACGATGAAACACAGAAATCGCATCGGAATTAAATACAAAAGGCACAATGAAGAGTGAAATACAAGCTGTCTTGCTCTTCTTACTGTCTATATTTTGAACCTTTCCTGTGTTACCGGTTCTATATTCCGATGCTTCACTTCAGGTTTACTGTATCCCTTGGACCTCCTTAATGACAACGAAACACAGAAATTGCATCGGAATTGAATTGAAAAGGCACAATGCCGACTTAAGTGCAAGAAAACTGAATCTTCTTCCTGTCTATGTATTGAACCACTACTCTGACACTAGTTATAGATTCCGATGCATCACTTCAGGTTCACTGTATCCCTCTGACGTTCTTATTGACGATGAAAGACAGAAATTGCCTCGGAATTAAATACAAAAGGCACAATGTCGACTTAAGTACAAGAAAACTGATTCTTCTTACTGTCTATGTTTTAAACCATTCCTGTGACACTAGTTATAGATTCCGATGCTTCACTTCAGGTTTACTGTATCCCTCTGACCTTCATATTGACGATGAAACACAGAAATTGCATCGGAATTGAATACAAAAGGCACAATGAAGAGTGAAGTACAAGCAGTCTTGCTCTTCTTACTGTCTATATTTTGAACCTTTCCTGTAATACCGGTTCTATATTCCGATGCTTTACTTCAGGTTTACTGTATGCCTTGGACCTTCTTAATGACGACGAAACACAGAAATTGCATCGGAATTAAATAGAAAAAGAACAATGCCGACTTAAGTGCAAGAGAACTGAATCTTCTTCCTGTCGATGTTATGAACCACTACTGTGACACTAGTTATAGGTTCCGATGCATCACTTCAGGTTTACTGTATCCCGCTGACCTTCTTATTGACGATGAAACACAGAAATTGCATCGGAATTAATTACAAAAGGCACAATGCCGACTTAAGTACAAGAAAACTGACTCTTCTTGTTGTCTATATTTTGAACCATTCCTGTGACACTAGTTATAGATTCCGATGCTTCACTTCAGGTTTACTGTATCCCTCAGACCTTCTTACTGACGATGAAACACAGAAATTGCATCGGAATTAAATACAAAAGGCACAATGCCGACTTATGTACAAGAAAACTGACTCTTCTTACTGTCTATGCTTTGAACCATTCCTGTGACACTAGTTATAGATTCCGATGCGACACTTCAGGTTTACTATATCCCTCTGACCTTCTTATTGACGATCAAACACAGAAAATTGATCGGAATTAAATACAAAAGACACAATGCCGACTCAAGTACAAGAAGACTGGCTCTTCTTACTGTCTATGCTTTGAACCATTCCTGTGACACTAGTTATAGATTCCGATGCTTCACTTCAGGTTTACTGTATCCCTCTGACAGTCTTATTGACGATGAAACACAGAAATTGCATCGGAATTAAGTATAAAAGGCACAATGAAGAGTGAAGTACAAGCAGTCTTGCTCTTCTTACTGTCTATTTTTTGAACCTTTCCTGTGATACCGGTTCTATATTCCGATGCTTCACCTCAGGTTTACTGTATCCCTTGGACCTTCTTAATGACGACGAAACACAGAAATTGCATCGGAATTAAATAGAAAAGGCACAATGCCGACTTAAGTGCAAGAGAACTGAATTTTCTTCCTGTCTATGTTTTGAACCACTACTGTGACACTAGTTATAGGTTCCGATGCATCACTTCAAGTTTACTGTATCCCGCTGACCTTCTTATTGGCGATGAACCACAGAAATTGCATCGGAATTAAATACAAAAGGCACAATGCCGACTTAAGTACAAGAAAACTGACTCTTCTTACTGTCTATATTTTGAACCATTCCTGTGACACTAGTTATAGATTCCGATGCTTCACTTCAGGTTTACTGTATCCCTCTGACCTTCTTATTGATGACGAAACACAGAAATTGCATCGGAATTAAATACAAAAGGCACAATGCCGACTTAAGTACAAGAAAACTGACTCTTCTTACTGTCTATGTTTTGAACAATTCCTGTGACACTAGTTATAGATTCCGATGCTACACTTAGGTTTTACTGTATCCCTCTGACCGTCTTATTGATGATGAAACACAGAAATTGCATCGGAATTAAATACAAAGGGCACAATGTCGACTCAAGTACGAAAATTCTGGCTCTTCCTGCTGTCTTTGTTTTGAACCTTTCCTATGAGCCCGGTTTTGGATTCCGATACTTCACTTCAGGCTTACTGTATCCCTTGGACTTTCTTATTGACGACGAAACACAGAAATTGCATCGGAATTAAATAGAAAATGCACAATGCCGACTTAAGTACAAGAAAACTGACTCTTCCTCCTGTCTATGTTTTGAACCATTCCTGTGACACTAGTTATAGATTCCGATGCTTCACTTCCGGTTTACTGTATCTCTCTGACCGTCTTATTGACGATGAAACACAGCGATTGCATCGGAATTAAATACAAAAGGCACAATGCCGACTCATGTTCAAGAAGTCTAGCTCTTCTTACTGTCTATGTTTTGAACCTTTCCTGTGAGATCGCTTTTAGATTCCGAAGCTTCACTTCAGGTTTACTGTCTCCCTTGGACCTTCTTATTGACGACGAATTACAGAAATTGCATCGGAATTAAATAGAAAAGGCACAATGCCGACTTAAGTACAAAAATACAGACTCTTCTTAATATCTATGTTTTGAACCGTTCCTGTGACACTAGTTATAGATTCCGATGCTTCTATTCATGTTTAGTGTATGCAGCTGACATGGTTATTGACGATGAAACACTGAAATTGCATCGGAATTAAATACACAAGGCACAATGCCAACTTAAGTACAAGAAGACCGACTCTTCTTACTGTCTATGTTTTGAACCATTCCTGTGACACTAGTTATAGATTCCGATGCTTCACTGCATTTTTTCTGTATCCCCCTGACCTTCTTATTGACGATGAAAGACAGACGTTGCATCGGAATTAAATACAAAAGGCACAATGCCGACTCAAGTACTAGAAGACTGACTCTTCTTACTGTCTAAGATTTGAACCATTCCTGTAACACTAGTTATAGATTCAGATGCTTCACTTCAGATTTACTGTATCCCCCTGACCGTCGTATTGACGATGAACACAGAAATTGCATCGGAATTATATACAAAAAGGCACAATGCCGACTCAAGTACAAGATGACTTGCTCTTCTTCCTGTCTATGATTTGAACCATTCCTGTGACACTAGTTAGAGATTCCGATGCTTCACTTCAGGTTTACTGTATCCAGCTGACCTTCGTATTGACGATGAAACACAGAATGTGCATCGGAATTAAATACAAAAGGCACAATGCACACTCAAGTACAAGAAGACTGGCACTTCCTACCGTCTATGTATTGAACCGTTCCTGTGAGACCAGTTTTAGATTCCGATGCTTCACTTCAGGTTTACTGTATCACTTGGACTTTCTTATTGACGACGAAACTCAGAAATTGCATCGGAATTAAATAGAAAAGGCACTATGCCGACTTATGTAGAAGAAAGCTGACTCTTATTCCTGTCTATGTTTTGAACCATTCCTGTGACACTAGTTATAGATTCCGATGCTTCACTTCAGGTTTACTGTATCCCTCTGACCGTCTTATAGACGATGAAACACAGAGATTGCATCGGAATTAAATACAGAATGCACAATGCCGACTCAGGTACAAGAAGTCTGGCTCTTCTTCCTGTCTATGTTTTGAACCTTTCCTGTAAGACCGGTTTTAGATTCCGATGCTTCACATCAGGTTTACTGTCTCCCTTGGACCTACTTATTGACGACGAAACACAGAAATTGCATCGGAATTAAATAGAAAAGGCACAATGCCGACTTAAGTACAAGAAAACTGACTCTTCTTAATATCTATGTTTTGAACCATTCCTGTGACGCAAGTTATAGATTCCGATGCTTCACTTCAGGTTTACTGTATCCAGCTGACCTTCTTATTGACGATGAAACACAGAAATTGCATCGGAATTAAATACAAAAGGCACAATGGCGACTTAAGTACAAGGAGACTGACTCTTCTTACTGTCTGTGTTTTGAACCATTCCTGTGACACTAGTTATTGATTCCGATGCTTCACTTCAGGTGTACTGTATCCCTTGGACGTTCTTGTTGACTACGAAACATAGAAACTGCATCGGAATTAAATAGAAAATACACAATGCCGACTTAAGTACAAGAAAACAGACTCTTCTAAATATCTATGTTTTGAACCATTCCTGTGACACTAGTTTTAGATTCCGATGCTTCACTTCAGGTTTACTGTATCCCTCTGACCTTCTTATTGACGATCAAACACAGAAAATTGACCGGAATTAAATACAAAAGGCACAATGCCGACTTTAGTACAAGAAGACTGACTCTTCCTACTGTCTATGTTTTAAACCATTCCTGTGACACTAGTTTCAGATTCCGATGCTTCACTTCAGGTTTACTGTATCCCTCAGACCTTCTTATAGACGATGAAACACAGAAATTGCATCGGAATTATATAAAAAAGGCACAATGCCGGCTTCAGTACAAGAAGACTGACTCTTCTTTCTGTCTATGATTTGAACCATTCCTGTGACACTAGTAATAGATTCCGATGCTTCACTTCAGTTTTACTGTATCCCTCTGACCTTCTTATTGACGATGAAAAACAGAAATTGCATCGGAATTAAATACAAACGGCACAATGCCGACTCAAGTACTAGAAGACTGACTCATCTTACTGTCTACGTTTTACCCATTCCTGTGACAGTAGTTATAGTATGCGATGCTTCACTTCAGGTTTACTGCATCCCTCTGACCGTCGTATTGACGATGAAACACAGAAATTGTAACGGAATTAAACACAAAATGCACAATGTCGACTTAAGTACAAGAAAACTGATTCTTCTTACTGTCTACGATTTGAACCATTCCTGTGACACTAGTTATTGATTCCGATGCTTCACTTCAGGTTTACTGTATCCCTCTGACCGTCTTATTGACGAAGAAACACAGAAATTGCATCGGAATTAAATACAAAAGGCACAATGCGACTAAAGTACAAGAAGACTGGCGCTTCTTACTGTCTATGTTTTGAACCTTTCCTGTGATACCGGTTTTAGATTCCGATGCTTCACGTCAGGTTTACTGAATCCCTTGGTCCTTCTTATTGACGACGAAACATAGTAACTGCGTCGGAATTAAATACAAAATGCACAATGCAGACTTTTGTACAAGAAAACTGACTCCTCTTACTGTCTATGTTTTGAACCATTCCTGTGACACTAGTAATAGGTTCCAATGCATCACTTCAGGTTTACTGTATCCCTCTGACCTTCATATTGACGATGAAACACAGAAATTGCATCGGAATTAAATACATGAGGCACAATGCCGACTTCTGTATTGAAAACTGACTCTTCTTACTGTCTATGCTTTGAACCATTCCTGTGACACTAATTATAGATTCCGATGCTTCACTTCAGGTTTACTGTATCCCTCTGACCTTCTTATTGACGATGAAACACAGAAATTGCATCGGAATTAAATACAAAAGGCACAATGCCGACCTTTCTACAAGAAAACTGACTCTTCTTACTGTCTATGTTTTCAACCATTCCTGTGACACTAGTTATAGATTCCGATGCTTCACTTTAGGTTTACTGAATCCCTCTGACCTTCTTATTGACGATGAAATACAGATATTGCATCGGAATTATATGCAAAAGGCACAATGCCGACTTAAGTACAAGAAGACTGACTCTTCCTACTGTCTATGTTATGAACCATTCCTGCGACACTAGTTATAGATTCCGATGTTTCACTTCAGGTTTACTGTCTCCCTTGGACCTACTTATTGACGACGAAACACAGAAATTGCATCGGAGTTAAATAGAAAAGGCACAATGCCGACTTAAGTACAAGAAAACTGACTCTTCTTAATATCTATGTTTTGAACCATTCCTGTGACGCAAGTTATAGATTCCGATGCTTCACTTCAGGTTTACTGTATCCAGCTGACCTTCTTATTGACGATGAAACACAGAAATTGCGTCGGAATTAAATACAAAAGGCACAATGGCGACTTAAGTACAAGGAGACTGACCCTTCTTACTGTCTGTGTTTTGAACCATTCCTGTGACACTAGTTATTGATTCCGATGCTTCACTTCATTTGTACTGTATCCCTTGGACGTTCTTGTTGACTACGAAACATAGAAACTGCATCGGAATTAAATAGAAAATACACAATGCCGACTTAAGTACAAGAAAACAGACTCTTCTAAATATCTATGTTTTGAACCATTCCTGTGACACTAGTTTTAGATTCCGATGCTTCACTTCAGGTTTACTGTATCCCTCTGACCTTCTTATTGACGATCAAACACAGAAAATTGACCGGAATTAAATACAAAAGGCACAATGCCGACTCTAGTACAAGAAGACTGGCTCTTCTTACTCTCTACGTTTTGAACCATTCCTGTGACACTAGTCATAGATTCCGATGCTTCACATCATGTTTACTGTACCCAGCTGACCTTCTTATCGACGATGAAACACAGAAATTGCATCGGAATTAAATACAAAAGGCACAATGCCGACTTTAGTACAAGAAGACTGACTCTTCCTACTGTCTATGTTTTAAACCATTCCTGTGACACTAGTTTCAGATTCCGATGCTTCACTTCAGGTTTACTGTATCCCTCAGACCTTCTTATAGACGATGAAACACAGAAATTGCATCGGAATTATATAAAAAAGGCACAATGCCGGCTTCAGTACAAGAAGACTGACTCTTCTTTCTGTCTATGATTTGAACCATTCCTGTGACACTAGTAATAGATTCCGATGCTTCACTTCAGTTTTACTGTATCCCTCTGACCTTCTTATTGACGATGAAAAACAGAAATTGCATCGGAATTAAATACAAACGGCACAATGCCGACTCAAGTACTAGAAGACTGACTCTTCTTACTGTCTACGTTTTACCCATTCCTGTGACAGTAGTAATAGTATGCGATGCTTCACTTCAGGTTTACTGCATCCCTCTGACCGTCGTATTGACGATGAAACACAGAAATTGTAACGGAATTAAACACAAAATGCACAATGTCGACTTAAGTACAAGAAAACTGATTCTTCTTACTGTCTACGATTTGAACCATTCCTGTGACACTAGTTATTGATTCCGATGCTTCACTTCAGGTTTACTGTATCCCTCTGACCGTCTTATTGACGAAGAAACACAGAAATTGCATCGGAATTAAATACAAAAGGCACAATGCGACTAAAGTACAAGAAGACTGGCGCTTCTTACTGTCTATGTTTTGAACCTTTCCTGTGATACCGGTTTTAGATTCCGATGCTTCACGTCAGGTTTACTGTATCCCTTGGTCCTTCTTATTGACGACGAAACATAGTAACTGCGTCGGAATTAAATACAAAATGCACAATGCAGACTTTTGTACAAGAAAACTGACTCCTCTTACTGTCTATGTTTTGAACCATTCCTGTGACACTAGTAATAGGTTCCAATGCATCACTTCAGGTTTACTGTATCCCTCTGACCTTCATATTGACGATGAAACACAGAAATTGCATCGGAATTAAATACATGAGGCACAATGCCGACTTCTGTATTGAAAACTGACTCTTCTTACTGTCTATGCTTTGAACCATTCCTGTGACACTAATTATAGATTCCGATGCTTCACTTCAGGTTTACTGTATCCCTCTGACCTTCTTATTGACGATGAAACACAGAAATTGCATCGGAATTAAATACAAAAGGCACAATGCCGACCTTTCTACAAGAAAACTGACTCTTCTTACTGTCTATGTTTTCAACCATTCCTGTGACACTAGTTATAGATTCCGATGCTTCACTTTAGGTTTACTGAATCCCTCTGACCTTCTTATTGACGATGAAATACAGATATTGCATCGGAATTATATGCAAAAGGCACAATGCCGACTTAAGTACAAGAAGACTGACTCTTCCTACTGTCTATGTTATGAACCATTCCTGCGACACTAGTTATAGATTCCGATGTTTCACTTCAGGTTTACTGTATCCCTTTGACATTCTTATTGACGATGAAACACAGAAATTGCATCGGCATTAAATACAATAGGCACAATGCCGACTTAAGTACAAGAAAACCGACTCTTCTTAGCGACTATGTTTTGAACCATTCCTGTGACACAAGTTATAGATTCCGATGCTTCACTTCAGTTTTGCTGTATCCCTCTGACCTTCTTATTGACGATGAAACACACAAATTGCATCGGAATTAAATACAAAATGCACAATGCCGACTTATGTACAAGAAGACTGACTCTTCCTACTGCCTATGCTTTGAACCATTCCTGTGACACTAGTTTTAGATTCCGATGCTTCACTTCAGGTTTACTGTAACCCTCTGACCGTCGTACTGACGATGAAACACAGAAATTGCATCGGAATTAAATACAAAAGGCACCATGCCGACTCGAGTACAAGAAGACTGGCTCTTCTTACTGTCTATGTTTTGAACCATTCCTTTGACAGTAGTTATAGATTTCGATGCTTCACTTCAGGTTTACTGAATCCCTCTGACCTTCTTATTGACGATGAAATACAGATATTGCATCGGAATTACATGCAAAAGGCACAATGCCGACTTAAGTACAAGAAGACTGACTCTTCTTACTGTCTATGATTTGAACCATTCCTGTGACTCTAGTTTTAGATTCCGATGCTTCACTTCAGGTTTACTGTATCCCTCTGACCTTCTTATTGATGATCAAACGCAGAAAATTGATTGGAACAAAATACAAAAGGCACAATGCGGGCTCAAGTACAAGAAGACTGGCTCTTCTTACTGTCTATGTTTTGAACCATTCCTGTGACACTAGTCATAGATTCTGATGCTTCACTTCAGGTTTACTGTATCCAGCTGACCTTCTTATTGACGATGAAACACAGAAATTGCATCGGAATTAAATACAAAAGGCACAATGCCGACTTATGTACAAGAAGACTGACTCTTCTTACTCTCTATGCTTTGAACCATTCCTGTGACACTAGTTATAGATTCCGATGCGACACTTCAGGTTTACTGTATCCCTCTGACCTTCTTATTGATGATCAAACGCAGAAAATTGATTGGAATAAAATACAAAAGGCACAATGCGGGCTCAAGTACAAGAAGACTGGCTCTTCTTACTGTCTATGTTTTGAACCATTCCTGTGACACTAGTCATAGATTCTGATGCTTCACTTCAGGTTTACTGTATCCAGCTGACCTTCTTATTGACGATGAAACACAGAAATTGCATCGGAATTAAATACAAAAGGCACAATGCCGACTTATGTACAAGAAGACTGACTCTTCTTACTGTCTATGCTTTGAACTATTTTTGTGACACTAGTTATAGATTCCGATGCTTCACTTCAGGTTTACTGTATCCCTCTGACAGTCTTATTGACGATGAAACACAGAAATCGCATCGGAATTAAATACAAAAGGCACAATGAAGAGTGAAATACAAGCTGTCTTGCTCTTCTTACTGTCTATATTTTGAACCTTTCCTGTGATACCGGTTCCATATTCCGATGCATCACTTCAAGTTTACAGTATCCCTTGGACCTTCTTAATGACGACGAAACACAGAAATTGCATCGGAATTAAATAGAAAGGGCACAATGCCGACTTAAGTGCAAGAGAACTGAATCTTCTTCCTGTCTATGTTTTGAACCACTACTGTGACACAAGTTATAGGTTCCGATGCATCACTTCAGGTTTACTGTATCCCGCTGACCATCTTATTGACGATGAAACACAGAAATTGCATCGGAATTAATTACAAAAGGCACAATGCCGACTTAAGTACAACAAAACTGACTCTTCTTGCTGTCTATATTTTGAACCATTCCTGTGACACTAGTTATAGATTCCGATGCTTCACTTCAGGTTTACTGTATCCCTGAGACCTTCTTATTGACGATGAAACACAGAAATTGCATCGGAATTAAATACACAAGGCACAATGCCGACTTAAGTACAAGAAGACTGGCTCTTCTTACTGTCTATGTTTAGAACCATTCCTGTGACACTAGTCATAGATTCTGATGCTTCACTTCAGGTTTACTGTATCCAGCTGACCTTCTTATTGACGATGAAACACAGAAATTGCATCGGAATTAAATACAAAAGGCCCAATGCCGACTTATGTACAAGAAGACTGACTCTTCTTACTGTCTATGCTTTGAACCATTACTGTGACACCAGTTATAGATTCCGATGCGACACTTCAGGTTTACTGTATCCCTCTAACCTTCTTATTGACGATCAAACACAGAAAATTGATCGGAATTAAATACAAAAGGCACAATGCCGACTCAAGTACAAGAAGACTGGCTCTTCTTACTGTCTATGCTTTGAACTATTCCTGTGACACTAGTTATAGATTCCGATGCTTTACTTCAGGTTTACTGTATCCCTCTGACAGTCTTATTGACGATGAAACACAGAAATTGCATCGGAATTAAATACAAAAGGCACAATGAAGAATGAAGTACAAGCAGTCTTGCTCTTCTTACTGTCTATATTTTGAACCTTTCCTGTGATACCGGTTCTATATTCCGATGCTTCACCTCAGGTTTACTGTATCCCTTGGACCTTCTTAATGACGACGAAACACAGAAATTGCATGGGAATTAAATAGAAAAGGCACAATGCCGACTTAAGTGCAAGAGAACTAAATCTTCTTCCTGTCTATGTTTTGAACCACTACCGTGACGCTAGTTATAGATTCCGATGCATCACTTCAGGTTCACTGTATCCCTCTGACCTTCTTATTGACGATGAAACACAGAAATTGCATCGGAATTAAATACAAAAGGCCCAATGTCCACTTAAGTGCAAGGAAACTGATTCTTCTTACTGTCTATGTTTTAAACCATTCCTGTGACACTAGTTATAGATTACGATGCTTCACTTCAGGTTTACTGTATCCCTCTGACCTTCATATTGACGATGAAACACAGAAATTGCATCGGAATTAAATACAAAACGCACAATGAAGAGTGAAGTACAAGCAGTCTTGCTCTTCTTACTGTCTATATTTTGAACCTTTCCTGTGATACCGGTTCTATATTCCGATGCTTCACCTCAGGTTTACTGTATCCCTTGGACATTCTTAATGACGACGAAACACAGAAATTGCATCGGAATTAAATAGAAAAGGCACAATGCCGACTTAAGTGCAAGAGAACTGAATCTTCTTCCTGTCTATGTTTTTAACCACTACTGTGACACTAGTTATGGGTTCCGATGCATCACTTCAGGTTTACAGTTTCCCTCTGACCTTCTTATTAACGATGAAACGCAGAATTTGCATCGGAATTAAATACAAAAGGTACAATGCCCTACTTAAGTACAAGAAGACTGACTCATCTTACTGTCTATGTTTTGAATCACTCCAGTGACACAAGTTATAGATTCCGATGCTTCACTTCAGGTTTACTGTATCCCTTTGACCTTGTTATTGAGGATGAAACACAGAAATTGCATCGGAATTAAATACAAAATGGCACAATGCTAACTTTAGTACAAGAAAACTGACTCTTCTTACTGTCTATGTTTTGAACCATTCCTGTGACACTAGTTATAGATTCCGATGCTTCACATCAGGTTTACAGTTTCCCTCTGACCTTCTTATTAACGATGAAACGCAGAATTTGCATCGGAATTAAATACAAAAGGTACAATGCCCTACTTAAGTACAAGAAGACTGACTCATCTTACTGTCTATGTTTTGAATCACTCCTGTGACACAAGTTATAGATTCCGATGCTTCACTTCAGGTTTACTGTATCCCTCTGACCTTCTTATTGACGATGAAACACAGAAATTGCATCGGAATTAAATACAAAAAGCAGAATGCCGTCTTAAGTACAAGAAGACTGACTCTTCCTACTGCCTATGTTTTGAACCATTCCTGTGACACTAGATTTTGATTCGGATGCTTCACTTCGGGTTTACTGTATCCCCCTGACCTTCATATTGACGATGAAACACAGAAATTGCATCGGAATTAAATACAAAAGGCACAATGCCGACTCAAGTACTAGAAGACTGACTTTGCTTACTGCCTATGTTTTGAACCATTCCTGTGACACTAGTTATAGACTCCGATGCTTCACATCAGGTTTACTGTATCCCTCAGACCGTCGTATTGACGATGAAACACAGAAATTGCATCGGAATTAAATACAAGAAGCACAATGCCGACTCGAGAACAAAAAGACTGGCTCTTCTTCCTGTCTATGTTTTGAACCATTCCTGTGACACTAGTTATAGATTCCGATGCTTCACTTCAGGTCTACTGTATCCAGATGACCTTCTTATTGCCAATGAAACACAGAAATTGCATCGGGATTAAATACAAATGGCACAATGCCGACTTAAGTACAAGAAGACTGACTCTTCTTACTGTCTATGCTTTGAACCATTTCTGTGACGCTAGTTATAGATTCCGAAGCTTCACTTCAGTTTAACTGTATCCCTCTGACCTTCGTATTGACGATGAAACACAGATATTGCATCGGAATTATATACAAAAGGCACAAAGCCAAATCAAGTACTAGAACACTGACTCTTCTTACTGTCTATGTTTTGAACTATTCCTGTGAGACCGGTTTTAGATTCCGATGCTTCACTTCAGGTTTACTGTATCCCTCTGACCTTCGTATTGACGATGAAACACAGATATTGCATCGGAATTATATACAAAAGGCACAAAGCCAAATCAAGTACAAGAAAACTAACTCTTCTTACTGTCTATGTTTTGAACTATTCCTGTGACACTAGTCATAGATTCCGATGCTTCACTTCAGGTTTACTGTTTCCCTCTGACCTTCTTATTGACGATGAAACACAGAAATTGCATCTCAATTAAATACAAAAGGCACAATGCCGACTCAAGTACAAGAAGACTGGCTCTTCTTACTGTCTATGTTTTGAACCTTTCCTGTGAGACCGGTTTTAGATTCCGATGCTTCACTTCAGGTTTACTGTATCACTTGGACCTTCTTATTGACGATCAAACACAGAAATCGCATCGGAATTAAATACAAAATGCACAATGCCGACTTAAGTACAAGAAGACTGACTCTTCATACTGTCTATGGTTTGAACCATTCCTGTGACACTAGTTATAGATTCCGATGCTTCACTTCAGGTTTACTGTATCCCTCCTACCTTCTTATTGACGATGAAATACAGAAATTGCATCGGAATTAAATACAAAAGGCACAATGCCGACTTAAGTACAAGAAATCTGATTCTTCTTACTGTCTATGTTTTGAACCTTTCCTGTGAGACCAGTCTTTGATTTTGATGCTTGACTTCAGGTTTACAGAATCTCTTGGACCTTATTATTGACGACGAAACACAGAAATTGCATCGGAATTAAATAGAAAAGGCACAATGCCGACTTTAGAACAAGAAAACAGAGTTTTCTTACTGTCTATGTTTGAACCATTCCTGTGTCACTAGTTATAGATTCCGATGCTTCACTTCAGGTTTTTCTGTATCCCTCTGACCTTCTTATTGACGATGAAACACAGAAATTGCATCAAAATTAATTAGAAAAGGCACAATGCCGACTCAAGTACAAGAAGACTGGCTCTACTTACTTTCTATGTTTTGAACCTTTCCTGTGAGACCGGTTTTAGATTCCGATGCTTCACTTCAGGTTTACTGTATCCCTTGGACCTTCTTATTGACGACGAAACACAGAAATTGCAACGGAAATAAATACAAAAGGCACAATGCCGACTTAAGTACCAAAAGACTGACTCTTCTTACTCTCTCTATTTTGAACCATTCCTGTGACACTACTTATAGATTCCGATACTTCACTTCAGGTTTACTGTATCCCTCTGACCTTCTTATTGAGGATGAAACACAGAAATTGCATCGGAATTAAATACAAAAGGCACAATGCCGACTTTAGTACAATAAAACAGACTCTTCTTACTGTCTATGTTTCGAACCATTCCTGTGACACTAGTTATAGATTCCGATGCTTCCCTTCAGGTTTACTGTATCCCTCTGACCTTCTTATTGACGATGAAACACAGAAAATCCGTCGGAATTAAATACAAGAGGAACAATGCCGACTCAAGCACAAGAAGACTGGCTCTTCTTACTGTCCATGTTTTGAACCATTCCCGTGACACTAGTTATAGATTCCGATGCTTCACTTCAGGTTTACAGAATCCCTCTGACCTTCTTATTGACGATGAAACACAGAAATTGCATCGGAATTATATACAAAAGGCACAATGCCGACTTAAGTACAAGAAGACTGACTCTTCTTACTGTCTATGTTTTGAATCATTCCTGTGGCACTAGTTATAGATTCCGATGCTTCACTTGAGGTTTACTGTATCCCTCTTACCTTCTTATTGACGATCAAACACAGAAAATTGATCGGAATTAAATACTAAAGGGACAATGCCGACTCAAGTACAAGAAGATTGGATCTTCTTACTGTCTATGTTTTGAACCATTCCTGTGACACTAGTTATAGATTCCGAAGCTTCACTTCAGTTTTACTGTATCCCTCTGACCTTCGTATTGACGATGAAACACAGACATTGCACCGGAATTATATACAAAAGGCACAAAGCCGAATCAAGTACTAGAAGACTGACTCTTCTACTGTCTATGTTTTGAACCATTCCTGTGACACTAGTTATAGATTCTGATGCTTCACTTCAGGTTTACTGTATCCCTCTTACCTTCTTATTGACGATCAAACACAGAAAATTGATCGCAATTAAATACTAAAGGCACAATGCCGACTCAAGTACAAGAAGACTGGCTCTTCTAACTGTCTATGTTTTGAACCATTCCTGTGACACTAGTTATAGATTCCGAAGCTTCACTTCAGTTTTACTGTATCCCTCTGACCGTCGTATTGACGATGAAACGCCGAAATTGCATCATAATTAAATTCAAAAGCCAATGCCGACTCAAGCACAAGAAGACTGGCTTTTCTTACTGCCTATATTTTGAACCTTTCCTGTGAGACCGGTTTTAGATTCCGATGCTTCACTTCAGGTTCACTGTATCCCTCTGACCTTCTTATTGACGATGAAACACAGAAATTGCATCGGAATTAAATACAAAAGGCCCAATGTCCACTTAAGTGCAAGGAAACTGATTCTTCTTACTGTCTATGTTTTAAACCATTCCTGTGACACTAGTTATAGATTACGATGCTTCACTTCAGGTTTACTGTATCCCTCTGACCTTCATATTGACGATGAAACACAGAAATTGCATCGGAATTAAATACAAAACGCACAATTAAGAGTGAAGTACAAGCAGTCTTGCTCTTCTTACTGTCTATATTTTGAACCTTTCCTGTGATACCGGTTCTATATTCCGATGCTTCACCTCAGGTTTACTGTATCCCTTGGACATTCTTAATGACGACGAAACACAGAAATTGCATCGGAATTAAATAGAAAAGGCACAATGCCGACTTAAGTGCAAGAGAACTGAATCTTCTTCCTGTCTATGTTTTTAACCACTACTGTGACACTAGTTATGGGTTCCGATGCATCACTTCAGGTTTACAGTTTCCCTCTGACCTTCTTATTAACGATGAAACGCAGAATTTGCATCGGAATTAAATACAAAAGGTACAATGCCCTACTTAAGTACAAGAAGACTGACTCATCTTACTGTCTATGTTTTGAATCACTCCTGTGACACAAGTTATAGATTCCGATGCTTCACTTCAGGTTTACTGTATCCCTTTGACCTAGTTATTGAGGATGAAACACAGAAATTGCATCGGAATTAAATACAAAATGGCACAATGCTAACTTTAGTACAAGAAAACTGACTCTTCTTACTGTCTATGTTTTGAACCATTCCTGTGACACTAGTTATAGATTCCGATGCTTCACATCAGGTTTACAGTTTCCCTCTGACCTTCTTATTAACGATGAAACGCAGAATTTGCATCGGAATTAAATACAAAAGGTACAATGCCCTACTTAAGTACAAGAAGACTGACTCATCTTACTGTCTATGTTTTGAATCACTCCTGTGACACAAGTTATAGATTCCGATGCTTCACTTCAGGTTTACTGTATCCCTCTGACCTTCTTATTGACGATGAAACACAGAAATTGCATCGGAATTAAATACAAAAAGCAGAATGCCGTCTTAAGTACAAGAAGACTGACTCTTCCTACTGCCTATGTTTTGAACCATTCCTGTGACACTAGATTTTGATTCGGATGCTTCACTTCGGGTTTACTGTATCCCCCTGACCTTCATATTGACGATGAAACACAGAAATTGCATCGGAATTAAATACAAAAGGCACAATGCCGACTCAAGTACTAGAAGACTGACTTTGCTTACTGCCTATGTTTTGAACCATTCCTGTGACACTAGTTATAGACTCCGATGCTTCACATCAGGTTTACTGTATCCCTCAGACCGTCGTATTGACGATGAAACACAGAAATTGCATCGGAATTAAATACAAGAAGCACAATGCCGACTCGAGAACAAAAAGACTGGCTCTTCTTCCTGTCTATGTTTTGAACCATTCCTGTGACACTAGTTATAGATTCCGATGCTTCACTTCAGGTCTACTGTATCCAGATGACCTTCTTATTGCCAATGAAACACAGAAATTGCATCGGGATTAAATACAAATGGCACAATGCCGACTTAAGTACAAGAAGACTGACTCTTCTTACTGTCTATGCTTTGAACCATTTCTGTGACGCTAGTTATAGATTCCGAAGCTTCACTTCAGTTTAACTGTATCCCTCTGACCTTCGTATTGACGATGAAACACAGATATTGCATCGGAATTATATACAAAAGGCACAAAGCCAAATCAAGTACTAGAACACTGACTCTTCTTACTGTCTATGTTTTGAACTATTCCTGTGAGACCGGTTTTAGATTCCGATGCTTCACTTCAGGTTTACTGTATCCCTCTGACCTTCGTATTGACGATGAAACACAGATATTGCATCGGAATTATATACAAAAGGCACAAAGCCAAATCAAGTACAAGAAAACTAACTCTTCTTACTGTCTATGTTTTGAACTATTCCTGTGACACTAGTCATAGATTCCGATGCTTCACTTCAGGTTTACTGTTTCCCTCTGACCTTCTTATTGACGATGAAACACAGAAATTGCATCTCAATTAAATACAAAAGGCACAATGCCGACTCAAGTACAAGAAGACTGGCTCTTCTTACTGTCTATGTTTTGAACCTTTCCTGTGAGACCGGTTTTAGATTCCGATGCTTCACTTCAGGTTTACTGTATCACTTGGACCTTCTTATTGACGATCAAACACAGAAATCGCATCGGAATTAAATACAAAATGCACAATGCCGACTTAAGTACAAGAAGACTGACTCTTCTTACTCTCTCTATTTTGAACCATTCCTGTGACACTACTTATAGATTCCGATACTTCACTTCAGGTTTACTGTATCCCTCTGACCTTCTTATTGAGGATGAAACACAGAAATTGCATCGGAATTAAATACAAAAGGCACAATGCCGACTTTAGTACAATAAAACAGACTCTTCTTACTGTCTATGTTTCGAACCATTCCTGTGACACTAGTTATAGATTCCGATGCTTCCCTTCAGGTTTACTGTATCCCTCTGACCTTCTTATTGACGATGAAACACAGAAAATCCGTCGGAATTAAATACAAGAGGAACAATGCCGACTCATGCACAAGAAGACTGGCTCTTCTTACTGTCCATGTTTTGAACCATTCCCGTGACACTAGTTATAGATTCCGATGCTTCACTTCAGGTTTACAGAATCCCTCTGACCTTCTTATTGACGATGAAACACAGAAATTGCATCGGAATTATATACAAAAGGCACAATGCCGACTTAAGTACAAGAAGACTGACTCTTCTTACTGTCTATGTTTTGAATCATTCCTGTGGCACTAGTTATAGATTCCGATGCTTCACTTGAGGTTTACTGTATCCCTCTTACCTTCTTATTGCGATCAAACACAGAAAATTGATCGGAATTAAATACTAAAGGGACAATGCCGACTCAAGTACAAGAAGATTGGATCTTCTTACTGTCTATGTTTTGAACCATTCCTGTGACACTAGTTATAGATTCCGAAGCTTCACTTCAGTTTTACTGTATCCCTCTGACCTTCGTATTGACGATGAAACACAGACATTGCACCGGAATTATATACAAAAGGCACAAAGCCGAATCAAGTACTAGAAGACTGACTCTTCTACTGTCTATGTTTTGAACCATTCCTGTGACACTAGTTATAGATTCTGATGCTTCACTTCAGGTTTACTGTATCCCTCTTACCTTCTTATTGACGATCAAACACAGAAAACTGATCGCAATTAAATACTAAAGGCACAATGCCGACTCAAGTACAAGAAGACTGGCTCTTCTAACTGTCTATGTTTTGAACCATTCCTGTGACACTAGTTATAGATTCCGAAGCTTCACTTCAGTTTTACTGTATCCCTCTGACCGTCGTATTGACGATGAAACGCCGAAATTGCATCGGAATTAAATTCAAAAGCCAATGCCGACTCAAGCACAAGAAGACTGGCTTTTCTTACTGCCTATATTTTGAACCTTTCCTGTGAGACCGGTTTTAGATTCCGATGCTTCACTTCAGGTTTACTGTATCCCTTGGACCTTCTTATTGACGACGAAAAATACAAAAATTGCATCGGAATTAAATAGAAAGGGCACAATGCCGACTTAAGTACAAGAAAACTAACTCTTCTTACTGTCTATGTTTTGAACTATTCCTGTGACACTAGTTATAGACTCCGATGCTTCAGTTCAGGTTTACTGTTTCCCTCTGACCTTCTTATTATCGATGAAACACAGAAATTGCACCTGAATTAAATACAAAAGGCACAATGCCGACTCAAGTACAAGAAGACTGGCTCTTCTTACTGTCTATGTTTTGATCCTTTCCTGTGAGACCGGTTTTAGATTTCGATACTTCACTTGAGGTTTACTGTATCCCTGGACCTTCTTATTGACGATCAAACACAGAAATTGGATCGGAATTAAATACATAAAGCACAATGCCGACTTAAGTACAAGGAGACTGACTCTTCTTACTGTCTATGTTTTGAACCGTTCCTGTGAGACCAGTCTTTGATTTCGATGCTTGACTTCAGGTTTACAGTATCCCTTGGACCTTCTTATTGACGACGAAACACAGAAATTGCATCGGAATTAAGTAGAGAAGGCACAATGCCGATATTAGAACAAGAAAAGAGAGTCTTCTTACTGTCTATGTTTGAACCATTCCTGTGTCACTAGTTATAGATTCCGATGCTTCACTTCAGGTTTACTGTATCCCTCTGACCTTCTTAGTGACGATGAAACACAGAAATTGCATCAGAATTAAATACAAAAGGTACAATGCCGACTCAAGTACAAGAAGCCTGGCTCTACTTACTTTCTATGCTTTGAACCTTTCCTGTGAGACCGGTTTTAGATTCCGATGCTTCACTACAGGTTTACTGTATCCCTTGGACCTTCTTATTGACGACGAAACACAGAAATTGGATCGGAATTAAATACAAAAGGCACAATGGCGACTTAAGTACAAGAAAACTGACTCTTCTTACTGTCTATGTTATGAACCATTCCTGTGACACTAGTTATAGATTCCGATGCCTCACTTCAGGTTTACTGTATCCCTCTGACCTTCTTATTGACGATGAAACACAGAAATTGCATCGGAATTAAATGCAAAAGGCACAATGCCGACTTAAGTACAAGAAAACTGATTCTTCTTACTGTCTATGTTTTTAACCATTCCTGTGACACTAGTTATAGATTCCGATGCTTCACTTCAGGTTTACTGTATCCCTCTAACCGTCTTATTGACGATGAAACACAGAAATTGCATCGGAATTAAATACAAAAGGCACAATGCCGACTCAAGTACTAGAACACAGGCTCTTCTTACTGTCAATGTTTTGAACCTTTCCTGGGTTACCGGTTTTAGATTCCGACCCTTCACTTCAGGTTTACTGTATCCCTTAGACCTTCTTATTGACAACGAAACACAGAAACTGCATCGGAAGTAAATAGAAAAGGCACAATGTCGACTTAAGTACAAGAAAACTGACTCTTCTTACTGTCTATGATTTGAACAATTCCTGTGACACTAGTTTTAGATTCCGATGCTTCACTTCAGGTTTACTGTATCCCTTGGACCTTCTTATTGACGACGAAACACAGAAATTGAGTCAGAATTAAATACAAAAGGCACAATGCCGAGTTAAGTACAAGAAACTGACTCTTCTTAGTGTCGATGTTATGAACCATTCCTGTGACACTAGTTATAGATTCCGATGCTTCACTTCAGGTTTACTGTTTCCCTCTGACCTTCTTATTGACGATCAAACACAGAAAATTGATCGGAATTAAATACAAAAGGCACAATGCCGTCTCAAGTACAAGAAGACTGGCTCTTCTTACTGTCTATGCTTTGAACCATTCCTGTGACACTAGTTATAGATTCCGATGCTTCACTTCAGGTTTACTGTATCCCTCTGACAGTCTTATTGACGATGAAACATAGAAATTGCATCGGAATTAAATACCAAAGGCACAATGAAGAGTGAAGTACAAGCAGTCTTGCTCTTCTTACTGTCTATATTTTGAACCATTCCTGTGACACTACTTATAGATTCCGATACTTCACTTCAGGTTTACTGTATCCCTCTGACCTTCTTATTGAGGATGAAACACAGAAATTGCATCGGAATTAAATACAAAAGGCACAATGCCGACTTTAGTACAATAAAACAGACTCTTCTTACTGTCTATGTTTCGAACCATTCCTGTGACACTAGTTATAGATTCCGATGCTTCCCTTCAGGTTTACTGTATCCCTCTGACCTTCTTATTGACGATGAAACACAGAAAATCCATCGGAATTAAATACAAGAGGAACAATGCCGACTCAAGCACAAGAAGACTGGCTCTTCTTACTGTCCATGTTTTGAACCATTCCCGTGACACTAGTTATAGATTCCGATGCTTCACTTCAGGTTTACAGAATCCCTCTGACCTTCTTATTGACGATGAAACACAGAAATTGCATCGGAATTATATACAAAAGGCACAATGCCGACTTAAGTACAAGAAGACTGACTCTTCTTACTGTCTATGTTTTGAATCATTCCTGTGGCACTAGTTATAGATTCCGATGCTTCACTTCAGGTTTACTGTATCCCTCTTACCTTCTTATTGACGATCAAACACAGAAAATTGATCGGAATTAAATACTAAAGGGACAATGCCGACTCAAGTACAAGAAGATTGGATCTTCTTACTGTCTATGTTTTGAACCATTCCTGTGACACTAGTTATAGATTCCGAAGCTTCACTTCAGTTTTACTGTAACCCTCTGACCTTCGTATTGACGATGAAACACAGACATTGCACCGGAATTATATACAAAAGGCACAAAGCCGAATCAAGTACTAGAAGACTGACTCTTCTACTGTCTATGTTTTGAACCATTCCTGTGACACTAGTTATAGATTCTGATGCTTCACTTCAGGTTTACTGTATCCCTCTTACCTTCTTATTGACGATCAAACACAGAAAATTGATCGCAATTAAATACTAAAGGCACAATGCCGACTCAAGTACAAGAAGACTGGCTCTTCTAACTGTCTATGTTTTGAACCATTCCTGTGACACTAGTTATAGATTCCGAAGCTTCACTTCAGTTTTACTGTATCCCTCTGACCGTCGTATTGACGATGAAACGCCGAAATTGCATCGGAATTAAATTCAAAAGCCAATGCCGACTCAAGCACAAGAAGACTGGCTTTTCTTACTGCCTATATTTTGAACCTTTCCTGTGAGACCGGTTTTAGATTCCGATGCTTCACTTCAGGTTTACTGTATCCCTTGGACCTTCTTATTGACGACGAAAAATACAAAAATTGCATCGGAATTAAATAGAAAGGGCACAATGCCGACTTAAGTACAAGAAAACTAACTCTTCTTACTGCCTATGTTTTGAACTATTCCTGTGACACTAGTTATAGACTCCGATGCTTCAGTTCAGGTTTACTGTTTCCCTCTGACCTTCTTATTATCGATGAAACACAGAAATTGCACCTGAATTAAATACAAAAGGCACAATGCCGACTCAAGTACAAGAAGACTGGCTCTTCTTACTGTCTATGTTTTGATCCTTTCCTGTGAGACCGGTTTTAGATTCCGATACTTCACTTGAGGTTTACTGTATCCCTGGACCTTCTTATTGACGATCAAACACAGAAATTGGATCGGAATTAAATACATAAAGCACAATGCCGACTTAAGTACAAGGAGACTGACTCTTCTTACTGTCTATGTTTTGAACCGTTCCTGTGAGACCAGTCTTTGATTTCGATGCTTGACTTCAGGTTTACAGTATCCCTTGGACCTTCTTATTGACGACGAAACACAGAAATTGCATCGGAATTAAGTAGAGAAGGCACAATGCCGATTATAGAACAAGAAAAGAGAGTCTTCTTACTGTCTATGTTTGAACCATTCCTGTGTCACTAGTTATAGATTCCGATGCTTCACTTCAGGTTTACTGTATCCCTCTGACCTTCTTAGTGACGATGAAACACAGAAATTGCATCAGAATTAAATACAAAACGTACAATGCCGACTCAAGTACAAGAAGCCTGGCTCTACTTACTTTCTATGCTTTGAACCTTTCCTGTGAGACCGGTTTTAGATTCCGATGCTTCACTACAGGTTTACTGTATCCCTTGGACCTTCTTATTGACGACGAAACACAGAAATTGGATCGGAATTAAATACAAAAGGCACAATGGCGACTTAAGTACAAGAAAACTGACTCTTCTTACTGTCTATGTTATGAACCATTCCTGTGACACTAGTTATAGATTCCGATGCCTCACTTCAGGTTTACTGTATCCCTCTGACCTTCTTATTGACGATGAAACACAGAAATTGCATCGGAATTAAATGCAAAAGGCACAATGCCGACTTAAGTACAAGAAAACTGATTCTTCTTACTGTCTATGTTTTTAACCATTCCTGTGACACTAGTTATAGATTCCGATGCTTCACTTCAGGTTTACTGTATCCCTCTAACCGTCTTATTGACGATGAAACACAGAAATTGCATCGGAATTAAATACAAAAGGCACAATGCCGACTCAAGTACTAGAACACAGGCTCTCATTACTGTCTATGTTTTGAACCTTTCCTGGGTTACCGGTTTTAGATTCCGACCCTTCACTTCAGGTTTACTGTATCCCTTGGACCTTCTTATTGACAACGAAACACAGAAACTGCATCGGAAGTAAATAGAAAAGGCACAATGCCGACTTAAGTACAAGAAAACTGACTCTTCTTACTGTCTATGATTTGAACAATTCCTGTGACACTAGTTTTAGATTC
Organism: Schistocerca americana; assembly: GCF_021461395.2. Classification (NCBI taxonomy): domain Eukaryota; kingdom Metazoa; phylum Arthropoda; class Insecta; order Orthoptera; family Acrididae; genus Schistocerca; species Schistocerca americana. The sequence continues at coordinate 2,189,953 of NW_025726049.1, forward strand.
CGATGCTTCACTTCAGGTTTACTGTATCCCTTGGACCTTCTTATTGACGACGAAACACAGAAATTGAATCAGAATTAAATACAAAAGGCACAATGCCGAGTTAAGTACAAGAAACTGACTCTTCTTAGTGTCTATGTTATGAACCATTCCTGTGACACTAGTTATAGATTCCGATGCTTCACTTCAGGTTTACTGTATCCCTCTGACCTTCTTATTGACGATCAAACACAGAAAATTGATCGGAATTAAATACAAAAGGCACAATGCCGACTCAAGTACAAGAAGACTGGCTCTTCTTACTGTCTATACTTTGAACCATTCCTGTTACACTAGTTATAGATTAAGATGCTTCACTTCAGGTTTACTGTATCCCTCTGACAGTCTTATTGACGATGAAACACAGAAATTGCATCGGAATTAAATACAAAAGGCACAATGAAGAGTGAAGTACAAGCAGTCTTGCTCTTCTTACTGTCTATATTTTGAACCTTTCCTGTGATACCGGTTCTATATTCCGATGCTTCACTTCAGGTTTACTGTATCCCTTGGACCTTCTTAATGACAACGAAACACAGAAATTGCATCGGAATTAAATAGAAAAGGCACAATGCCGACTTAAGTGCAAGAGAACTGAATCTTCTTCCTGTCTATGTTTTGAACGACTACTGTGACACTAGTTATAGGTTCCGATGCATCACTTCAGGTTTACTGTATCCCGCTGACCTTATTGACGATGAACCACAGAAATTGCATCGGAATTAATTACAAAAGGCACAATGCGGACTTAAGTACAAGAAAACTGACTCTTCTTACTGTCTATATTTTGAACCATTCCTGTGACACTAGTTATAGATTCCGATGCTTCACTTCAGGTTTACTGTATCCCTCTGACCTTCTTATTGACGATGAAACACAGAAATTGCATCGGAATTAAATACAAAAGGCACAATGCCGACGTATGTACAAGAAGACTGGCTCTTCTTACTGTCTATGTTTTGAACCACTCCTGTGACACTAGTTATAGATTCCGAAGCTTCACTTCAGGTTTACTGTATCCCTCTGATCTTTTTATTGACGATGAAACACAGATATTGCATCGGAATTAAATTCAAATGGCATAATGCCGACTTAAGTACAAGATGACTGACTCTTCTTTCTGTCAATGTTTTGAACCGTTCCTGTGACACTAGTTATAGATTCCGATGTTTCACTTCAGGTTTACTGTTTCCCTCTAACATTCTTATTGACGACGAAACACAGAAATTGCATCGAAATTAAATACAAAAGGCACAATGCCGACTTAAGTACCAAAAGACTGACTCTTCTTACTCTCTATATTTTGAACCATTCCTGTGACACTAGTTATAGATTCCGATACTTCACTTCAGGTTTACTGTATCCCTCTGACATTCTTATTGAGGATGAAACACAGAAATTGCATCGGAATTAAATACAAAAGGCACAATGCTAACTTTAGTACAAGAAAACTGGCTCTTCTTACTGTCTATGTTTTGAACCATTCCTGTGACACTAGTTATAGATTCCGATGATTCACTTCAGGTTTACAGTATCCCTCTGACCTTCTTATTGTCGATGAAACACTGAAATTGCATCGGAATTATATACAAAAGGCACAATGCCGACTCAAGTACAAGAAGCCTGGCTCTACTTACTTTCTATGTTTTGAACCTTTCCTGTGAGACCGGTTTTAGATTCCGATGCTTCACTACAGGTTTACTGTATCCCTTGGACCTTCTTATTGACGACGAAACACAGAAATTGCATCGGAATTAAATACAAAAAGCACAATGGCGACTTAAGTACAAGAAAACTGACTCTTCTTACTGTCTATGTTATGAACCATTCCTGTGACACTAGTTATAGATTCCGATGCTTCACTTTAGGTTTACTGTATCCCTCTGACCTTCTTATTGACGATGAAACACAGAAATTGCATCGGAATTAAATACAAAAGGCACAATGCCGACTTAAGTACAAGAAAACTGACTCTTCCTACTGTCAATGTTTTGAACCATTCCTGTGACACTAGTTATAGATTCCGATGCTTGACTTCAGGTTTACTGTATCCCTCTGACCTTCTTATTGACGATGAAACACAGAAATTGCATCGGAATTAAATACAAAAGGCACAATGACGACTCAAGTACTAGAACACAGGCTCTTCTTACTGTCTATGTTTTGAACCTTTCCTGGGTTACCGGTTTTAGATTCCGACCCTTCACTTCAGGTTTACTGTATCCCTTAGACCTTCTTATTGACAACGAAACACAGAAACTGCATCGGAAGTAAATAGAAAAGGCACAATGTCGACTTAAGTACAAGAAAACTGACTCTTCTTACTGTCTATGATTTGAACAATTCCTGTGACACTAGTTTTGGATTCCGATGCTTCACTTCAGGTTTACTGTATCCCTTGGACCTTCTTATTGACGACGAAACACAGAAATTGAGTCAGAATTAAATACAAAAGGCACAATGCCGAGTTAAGTACAAGAAACTGACTCTTCTTAGTGTCGATGTTATGAACCATTCCTGTGACACTAGTTATAGATTCCGATGCTTCACTTCAGGTTTACTGTTTCCCTCTGACCTTCTTATTGACGATCAAACACAGAAAATTGATCGGAATTAAATACAAAAGGCACAATGCCGACTCAAGTACAAGAAGACTGTCTCTTCTTACTGTCTATGCTTTGAACCATTCCTGTGACACTAGTTATAGATTCCGATGCTTCACTTCAGGTTTACTGTATCCCTCTGACAGTCTTATTGACGATGAAACATAGAAATTGCATCGGAATTAAATACCAAAGGCACAATGAAGAGTGAAGTACAAGCAGTCTTGCTCTTCTTACTGTCTATATTTTGAACCTTTCCTGTGATACCGGTTCTATATTCCGATGCTTCACCTCAGGTTTACTGTATCCCTTGGACCTTCATAATGACGACGAAACACAGAAATTGCATCGGAATTAAATAGAAAAGGCACAATGCCGACTTAAGTGCAAGAGAACTGAATCTTCTTCCTGTCTATGTTTTGAACCACTACTGTGACACTAGTTATAGGTTCCGATGCATCACTTCAGGTTTACTGTATCCCGCTGAAGTTCTAATTGACGATGAACCACAGAAATTGCATCGGAATTAATTACAAAAGGCACAATGCCGACTTAAGTACAAGAAAACTGACTCTTCTTACTGTCTATATTTTGAACCATTCCTGTGACACTAGTTATAGATTCCGATGCTTCACTTCAGGTTTACTGTATCCCTCTGACCTTCTTATTGACGATGAAACACAGAAATTGCATCGGAATTAAATACAAAAGGCACAATGCCGACGTAAGTACAAGAAGACTGGCTCTTCTTACTGTCTATGATTTGAACCACTCCTGTGACACTAGTTATAGATTCCGATGCTTCACTTCAGGTTTACTGTATCCCTCTGATCTTTTTATTGACGATGAAACACAGATATTGCATCGGAATTAAATTCAAAAGGCATAATCCCGACTTAAGTACAAGATGACTGACTCTTCTTTCTGTCTATGTTTTGAACCGTTCCTGTGACACTAGTTATAGATTCCGATGTTTCACTTCAGGTTTACTGTTTCCCTCTAACATTCTTATTGACGACGAAACACAGAAATTGCATCGAAATTAAATACAAAAGGCACAATGCCGACTTAAGTACCAAAAGACTGACTCTTCTTACTGTCTATGTTTTGAATCATTCCTGTGGCACTAGTTATAGATTCCGATGCTTCACTTTAGGTTTACTGCATCCCTCTTACCTTCTTTTTGACGATCCAACACAGAAAATTGATCGGAATTAAATACGAAAGACACAATGCCGACTCAAGTACAAGAAGACTGGCTCTTCTTACTGTCTATGTTTTAAACCATTCCTGTGACACTAGTTGTAGATTCCGATGCTTCACTTCAGGTTTACTGTACACAGCTGAGCTTCTTATTGACGATGAAACGCAGAAATTGCATCGGAATTAAATACAAAAGGTACAATGCCCTACTTAAGTACAAGAAGACTGACTATTCTTACTGTCTATGTTTTGAATCACTCCTGTGACACAAGTTATAGATTACGATGCTTCACTTCAGTTTTACTGTATCCCTCTGACCTTCTTATTGACGATGAAACACAGAAATTGCATCGGAATTAAATACAAAAAGCAGAATGCCGTCTTAAGTACAAGAAGACTGACTCTTCCTACTGCCTATGTTTTGAACCATTCCTGTGACACAAGTTTTAGATTCGGATGCTTCACTTCGGGTTCACTGTATCCCCCTGACCTTCATATTGACGACGAAACACAGAAATTGCATCGGAATTAAATACAAATGGCACAATGCCGACTCAAGTACTAGAAGACTGACTTAGCTTACTGCCTATGTTTTGAACCATTCCTATGACACTAGTTATAGACTCCGATGCTTCACATCAGGTTTACTGTATCCCTCAGACCGTCGTATTGACGATGAAACACAGAAATTGCATCGGAATTACATACAAAAGGCACAATGCCGACTCGAGTACAAGAAGACTGGCTCTTCTTCCTGTCTATGTTTTGAACCATTCCTGTAACACTTGTTATAGATTCCGATGCTTCACTTCAGGTCTACTGTATCCAGATGACCTTCTTATTGACGATGAAACACAGAAATTGCATCGGAATTAAATACAAATGGCACAATGCCGACTTAAGTACAAGAAGACTGACTCTTCTTACTGTCTATGCTTTGAACCATTCCTGTGACACTAGTTATAGATTCCGAAGCTTCACTTCAGTTTTACTGTATCCCTCTGACCTTCGTATTGACGTTGAAACACAGATATAGCATCGGAATTATATACAAAAGGCACAAAGCCAAATCAAGTACTAGAAGACTGACTCTTCTTACTGTCTGTGTTTTGAACCATTCCTGTGAGACCGGTTTTAGATTCCGAAGCTTCACTTCAGGTTTACTGTATCCTTTGGACCTTCTTATTGACGACGAAAAATACAGAAATTGCATCGGAATTAAATAGAAACGGCACAATGCCGACTTAAGTACAAGAAAACTAACTCTTCTTACTGTCTATGTTTTGAACTATTCCTGTGACACTAGTTATAGATTCCGATGCTTCACTTCGGGTTTACTGTTTCCCTCTGACCTTCTTATTGACGATGAAACACAGAAATTGCATCTGAATTAAATACAAAAGGCACAATGCCGACTCAAGTACAAGAAGACTGCCTCTTCTTACTGTCTATGTTTTGAACCTTATCTGTGAGACCGGTTTTAGATTCCGATGCTTCACTTCACGTTTACTGTATCCCTGGGACCTTCTTATTGACGATCAAACACAGAAATCGCATCGGAATTAAATACAAAAGGCCCAATGCCGACTTAAGTACAAGAAGACTGACTCTTCTTACTGTCTATGCTTTGAACCATTCCTGTGACACTAGTTATAGATTCCGATACTTCACTTCAGGTTTACTGTATCCCTTGGACCTTCTTATTGACGACGAAACACAGAAATTGCATCGGAATTAAACACAAAAGGCACAATGCCGACTTAAGTACAAGAAATCTGATTCTTCTTACTGTCTATGATTTGAACCTTTCCTGTGAGACCAGTCTTTGATTTTGATGCTTGACTTCAGGTTTACAGTATCCCTTGGACCTTCTTATTGACGACGAAACACAGAAATTGCATCGGAATTAAATAGAAAAGGCACAATGCCGACTTTAGAACAAGAAAACAGAGTCTTCTTACTGTCTATGTTTGAACCACTCCTGTGACACTAGTTATAGATTCCGATGCTTCACTTCAGGTTTACTGTATCCCTCTGACCTTCTTATTGACGATGAAACACAGAAATTGCATCAGAATTAAATACAAAAGGCACAATGCCGACTCAAGTAAAAGAAGACTGGCTCTACTTACTTTCTATGATTTGAACCTTTCCTGTGAGACCGGTTTTAGATTCCGATGCTTCACTTCAGGTTTACTGTATCCCTTGGACCTTCTTATTGACGACGAAACACAGAAATTGCATCGGAATTAAACACAAAAGGCACAATGCCGACTTAAGTACCAAGACACTGACTCTTCTTACTCTCTATATTTTGAACCATTCCTGTGACACTAGTTATAGATTCCGATACTTCACTTCAGGTTTACTGTATCCCTCTGACCTTCTTATTGAGGATGAATTACGGAAATTGCATCGGAATTAAACATAAAATGCACAATGCCGACTTTAGTACAAGAAAACTGATTCTTCTTACTGTCTATGTTTTGAACCATTCCTGTGACACTAGTTATAGATTCCGATGCTTCACTTCGGGTTTACTGTATCCGTCTGACCTTCTTATTGACGATGAAACACAGAAATTGCATCGGAATTGAATACAAGAGGAACAATGCCGACTCAAGCACAAGAAGACTGGCTCTTCTTACTGTCTATGTTTTGAACCATTCCTGTGACACTAGTTATAGATTCCGATGCTTCACTTCAGGTTTACAGTATCCCTCTGACCTTCTTATTGACGATGAAACACAGAAATTGCATCGGAATTATATACAAAAGGCACAATGCCGACTTAAGTACAAGAAGACTGACTCTTCTTACTGTCTATGTTTTGAATCATTCCTGTGGCACTAGTTATAGATTCCGATGCTTCATTTCAGGTTTACTGTATCCCTCTTACCTTCTTATTGACGATCAAACACAAAAAATTGATCGGATTAAATACTAAAGGCACAGTGCCGACTCAAGTACAAAAAGACTTTCTCTTCTAACTGTCTATGTTTTGAACCATTCCTGTGACACTAGTTATAGATTCCGATGCTTCACTTCAGGTTTACTGTATCCAGGTGACCTTCTTATTGACGATGAAACGCAGAAATTGCATCGGAATTAAATACAAAAGGTACAATGCCCTACTTAAGTACAAGAAGACTGACTCATCTTACTGTCTCTGTTTTGAATCACTCCTGTGACACAAGTTATAGATTCCGATGCTCAACTTCAGGTTTACTGTATCCCACTGACCTTCATATTGACGATGAAACACAGATATTGCATCGGAATTAAATACAAAAGGCACAATGAAGGGTGAAGTACAAGCAGTCTTGCTCTTCTTACTGTCTATATTTTGAACCTTTCCTGTGATACCGGTTCTATATTCCGATGCTTCACCTCAGGTTTACTGTATCCCTTGGCCCTTCTTAATGACGACGAAACACAGAAATTGCATCGGAATTAAATAGAAAAGGCACAATGCCGACTTAAGTGCAAGAGAACTGAATCTTCTTCCTGTCTATGTTTTGAACCACTACTGTGACACTAGTTATACGTTCCGATGCATCACTTCAGGTTTACTATATCCCGCTGACCTTCTTATTGACGATGAACCACAGAAATTGCATCGGAATTAATTACAAAAGGCACAATGCCGACTTAAGTACAAGAAAACTGACTCTTCTTACTGTCTATATTTTGAACCATTCCTGTGACACTAGTTATAGATTCCGATGCTTCACTTCAGGTTTACTGTATCCCTCTGATCTTTTTATTGACGATGAAACACAGATATTGCATCGGAATTAAATTCAAAAGGCATAATGCCGACTTAAGTACAAGATGACTGACTCTTCTTTCTGTCTATGTTTTGAACCGTTCCTGTGACACTAGTTATAGATTCCGATGTTTCACTTCAGGTTTACTGTTTCCCTCTAACATTCTTATTGACGACGAAACACAGAAATTGCATCGAAATTAAATACAAAAGGCACAATGCCGACTCAAGTACTAGAAGACTGACTTTTCTTACTGCCTATGTTTTGAACCATTCCTGTGACACTAGTTATAGACTCCGATGCTTCACATCAGGTTTACTGTATCCCTCAGACCGTTGTATTGACGATGAAACACAGAAATTCCATCGGAATTAAATACAAAAAGCACAATGCCGACTCGAGTACAAGAAGACTGGCTCTTCTTCCTGTCTATGTTTTGAACCATTCCTACGACACTAGTTATAGATTCCGATGCTTCACTTCAGGACTACTGTATCCAGCTGACCTTCTTATTGACGATGAAACACAGAAATTGCATCGGAAATAAATACAAATGGCACAATGCTGACTTAAGTACAAGAAGACTGACGCTTCTTACTGTCTATGCTTTGAACCATTCCTGTGACACTAGTTATAGATTCCGAAGCTTCACTTCAGTTTTACTGTATCCCTCTGACCTTCGTATTGACGATGAAACACAGATATTGCATCGGAATAAAATTCAAAAGCACAATGCCGACTCAAGCACAAGAAGACTGGCTCTTCTTACTGCCTATGTTTTGGACCTTTCCTGTGAGACCGGTTTTAGATTCCGATGCTTCACTTCAGGTTTACTGTATCCCTTGGACCTTCTTATTGACGACGAAAAATACAGCAATTGCATCGGAATTATATAGCAAAGGCACAATGCCGACTTAAGTACAAGAAAACTAACACTTCTTACTGTCTATGTTTTGAACTATTCCTGTGACACTAGTTATAGACTCCGATTCTTCACTTCAGGCTTACTGTTTCCCTCTGACCTTCTTATTGACGATGAAACACAGAAATTGCATCGGAATTAAATAAAAAACGCACAATGCCGACTTAAGTACAAGAAGACTGGCTCTACTTACTTTCTATGTTTTGAACCTTTCCTGTGAGACCGGTTTTAGATTCCGATGCTTCACTTCAGGTTTACTGTATCTCTTGGACCTTCTTATTGACGACGAAACACAGAAATTGCATCGGAATTAAATACAAAAGGCACAATGCCGACTTAAGTACAAGAAAACTGACTCTTCTTACTGTCTATGCTTTGAACCATTCCTGTGACACTAGTTATAGATTCCGATGCTTCACTTCAGGTTTACTGTATCCCTCTGACCTTCTTATTGACGATGAAATACAGAAATTGCATCAGAATTAAATACAAAAGGCACAATGCCGACTTAAGTACAAGAAAACTGATTCTTCTTACTGACTATGCTTTGAACCTTCCCTGTGAGACCAGTCTTTGATTTTAATGCTTGACTTCGGGTTTACAGCATCCCTTGGACCTTCTTATTGACGACAAAACACAGAAATTGCATCGGAATTAAATAGAGAAGGTACAATGCCTACTTTAGAACAAGAAAACAGAGTCTTCTTACTGTCTATGTTTGAACCATTCCTGTGACACTAGTTATAGATTCCGATGCTTCACTTCAGGTTTACTGTATCCCTGTGACCTTCTTATTGACAATGAAACACAGAAATTGCATCAGAATTAAATACAAAAGGCACAATGCCGACTCAAGTACAAGAAGACTGGCTCTACTTACTTTCTATGTTTTGAACCTTTCCTGTGAGACCGGTTTTAGATTCCGATGCTTCACTTCAGGTTTACTGTATCTCTTGGACCTCCTTATTGACGACGAAACACAGAAATTGCATCGGAATTAAATGCAAAAGGCACAATGCCGACTTAAGTACAAGAAAACTGACTCTTCTTACTGTCTATGTTATGAACCATTCCTGTGACACTAGTTATAAATTCCGATGCTTCACTTCAGGTTTACTGTATCTCTCTGACCTTCTTATTGACGATGAAACACAGAAATTGCATCGGAATTAAATACGAAAGACACAATGCCGACTCAAGTACAAGAAGACTGGCTCTTCTTACTGTCTATGTTTTAAACCATTCCTGTGACACTAGTTATAGATTCCGATGCTTCACTTCAGGTTTACTGTACACAGCTGAGCTTCTTATTGACGATGAAACGCAGAAATTGCATCGGAATTAAATACAAAAGGTACAATGCCCTACTTAAGTACAAGAAGACTGACTATTCTTACTGTCTATGTTTTGAGCCACTCCTGTGACACAAGTTATAGATTCCGATGCTTCACTTCAGTTTTACTGTATCCCTCTGACCTTCTTATTGACGATGAAACACAGAAATTGCATCGGAATTAAATACAAAAAGCAGAATGCCGTCTTAAGTACAAGAAGACTGACTCTTCCTACTGCCTATGTTTTGAACCATTCCTGTGACACAAGTTTTAGATTCGGATGCTTCACTTCGGGTTCACTGTATCCCCCTGACCTTCATATTGACGACGAAACACAGAAATTGCATCGGAATTAAATACAAATGGCACAATGCGGACTCAAGTACTAGAAGACTGACTTAGCTTACTGCCTATGTTTTGAACCATTCCTATGACACTAGTTATAGACTCCGATGCTTCACATCAGGTTTACTGTATCCCTCAGACCGTCGTATTGACGATGAAACACAGAAATTGCATCGGAATTACATACAAAAGGCACAATGCCGACTCGAGTACAAGAAGACTGGCTCTTCTTCCTGTCTATGTTTTGAACCATTCCTGTAACACTTGTTATAGATTCCGATGCTTCACTTCAGGTCTACTGTATCCAGATGACCTTCTTATTGACGATGAAACACAGAAATTGCATCGGAATTAAATACAAATGGCACAATGCCGACTTAAGTACAAGAAGACTGACTCTTCTTACTGTCTATGCTTTGAACCATTCCTGTGACACTAGTTATAGATTCCGAAGCTTCACTTCAGTTTTACTGTATCCCTCTGACCTTCGTATTGACGTTGAAACACAGATATAGCATCGGAATTATATACAAAAGGCACAAAGCCAAATCAAGTACTAGAAGACTGACTCTTCTTACTGTCTGTGTTTTGAACCATTCCTGTGAGACCGTTTTTAGATTCCGAAGCTTCACTTCAGGTTTACTGTATCCTTTGGACCTTCTTATTGACGACGAAAAATACAGAAATTGCATCGGAATTAAATAGAAACGGCACAATGCCGACTTAAGTACAAGAAAACTAACTCTTCTTACTGTCTATGTTTTGAACTATTCCTGTGACACTAGTTATAGATTCCGATGCTTCACTTCAGGTTTACTGTTTCCCTCTGACCTTCTTATTGACGATGAAACACAGAAATTGCATCGGAATTAAATACAAAAGGCACAATGCCGACTCAAGTACAAGAAGACTGCCTCTTCTTACTGTCTATGTTTTGAACCTTATCTGTGAGACCGGTTTTAGATTCCGATGCTTCACTTCACGTTTACTGTATCCCTGGGACCTTCTTATTGACGATCAAACACAGAAATCGCATCGGAATTAAATACAAAAGGCCCAATGCCGACTTAAGTACAAGAAGACTGACTCTTCTTACTGTCTATGCTTTGAACCATTCCTGTGACACTAGTTATAGGTTCCGATACTTCACTTCAGGTTTACTGTATCCCTTGGACCTTCTTATTGACGACGAAACACAGAAATTGCATCGGAATTAAACACAAAAGGCACAATGCCGACTTAAGTACAAGAAATCTGATTCTTCTTACTGTCTATGATTTGAACCTTTCCTGTGAGACCAGTCTTTGATTTTGATGCTTGACTTCAGGTTTACAGTATCCCTTGGACCTTCTTATTGACGACGAAACACAGAAATTGCATCGGAATTAAATAGAAAAGGCACAATGCCGACTTTAGAACAAGAAAACAGAGTCTTCTTACTGTCTATGTTTGAACCACTCCTGTGACACTAGTTATAGATTCCGATGCTTCACTTCAGGTTTACTGTATCCCTCTGACCTTCTTATTGACGATGAAACACAGAAATTGCATCAGAATTAAATACAAAAGGCACAATGCCGACTCAAGTAAAAGAAGACTGGCTCTACTTACTTTCTATGATTTGAACCTTTCCTGTGAGACCGGTTTTAGATTCCGATGCTTCACTTCAGGTTTACTGTATCCCATGGACCTTCTTATTGACGACGAAACACAGAAATTGCATCGGAATTAAACACAAAAGGCACAATGCCGACTTAAGTACCAAGACACTGACTCTTCTTACTCTCTATATTTTGAACCATTCCTGTGACACTAGTTATAGATTCCGATACTTCACTTCAGGTTTACTGTATCCCTCTGACCTTCTTATTGAGGATGAATTACGGAAATTGCATCGGAATTAAACATAAAATGCACAATGCCGACTTTAGTACAAGAAAACTGATTCTTCTTACTGTCTATGTTTTGAACCATTCCTGTGACACTAGTTATAGATTCCGATGCTTCACTTCGGGTTTACTGTATCCGTCTGACCTTCTTATTGACGATGAAACACAGAAATTGCATCGGAATTGAATACAAGAGGAACAATGCCGACTCAAGCACAAGAAGACTGGCTCTTCTTACTGTCTATGTTTTGAACCATTCCTGTGACACTAGTTATAGATTCCGATGCTTCACTTCAGGTTTACAGTATCCCTCTGACCTTCTTATTGACGATGAAACACAGAAATTGCATCGGAATTATATACAAAAGGCACAATGCCGACTTAAGTACAAGAAGACTGACTCTTCTTACTGTCTATGTTTTGAATCATTCCTGTGGCACTAGTTATAGATTCCGATGCTTCATTTCAGGTTTACTGTATCCCTCTTACCTTCTTATTGACGATCAAACACAGAAAATTGATCGGATTAAATACTAAAGGCACAGTGCCGACTCAAGTACAAAAAGACTTTCTCTTCTAACTGTCTATGTTTTGAACCATTCCTGTGACACTAGTTATAGATTCCGATGCTTCACTTCAGGTTTACTGTATCCAGCTGACCTTCTTATTGACGATGAAACGCAGAAATTGCATCGGAATTAAATACAAAAGGTACAATGCCCTACTTAAGTACAAGAAGACTGACTCATCTTACTGTCTCTGTTTTGAATCACTCCTGTGACACAAGTTATAGATTCCGATGCTCAACTTCAGGTTTACTGTATCCCACTGACCTTCATATTGACGATGAAACACAGATATTGCATCGGAATTAAATACAAAAGGCACAATGAAGGGTGAAGTACAAGCAGTCTTGCTCTTCTTACTGTCTATATTTTGAACCTTTCCTACGACACTAGTTATAGATTCCGATGCTTCACTTCAGGACTACTGTATCCAGCTGACCTTCTTATTGACGATGAAACACAGAAATTGCATCGGAAATAAATACAAATGGCACAATGCTGACTTAAGTACAAGAAGACTGACGCTTCTTACTGTCTATGCTTTGAACCATTCCTGTGACACTAGTTATAGATTCCGAAGCTTCACTTCAGTTTTACTGTATCCCTCTGACCTTCGTATTGACGATGAAACACAGATATTGCATCGGAATTAAATTCAAAAGCACAATGCCGACTCAAGCACAAGAAGACTGGCTCTTCTTACTGCCTATGTTTTGGACCTTTCCTGTGAGACCGGTTTTAGATTCCGATGCTTCACTTCAGGTTTACTGTATCCCTTGGACCTTCTTATTGACGACGAAAAATACAGCAATTGCATCGGAATTATATAGCAAAGGCACAATGCCGACTTAAGTACAAGAAAACTAACACTTCTTACTGTCTATGTTTTGAACTATTCCTGTGACACTAGTTATAGACTCCGATTCTTCACTTCAGGCTTACTGTTTCCCTCTGACCTTCTTATTGACGATGAAACACAGAAATTGCATCGGAATTAAATAAAAAACGCACAATGCCGACTTAAGTACAAGAAGACTGGCTCTACTTACTTTCTATGTTTTGAACCTTTCCTGTGAGACCGGTTTTAGATTCCGATGCTTCACTTCAGGTTTACTGTATCTCTTGGACCTTCTTATTGACGACGAAACACAGAAATTGCATCGGAATTAAATACAAAAGGCACAATGCCGACTTAAGTACAAGAAAACTGACTCTTCTTACTGTCTATGCTTTGAACCATTCCTGTGACACTAGTTATAGATTCCGATGCTTCACTTCAGGTTTACTGTATCCCTCTGACCTTCTTATTGACGATGAAATACAGAAATTGCATCAGAATTAAATACAAAAGGCACAATGCCGACTTAAGTACAAGAAAACTGATTCTTCTTACTGACTATGCTTTGAACCTTTCCTGTGAGACCAGTCTTTGATTTTAATGCTTGACTTCAGGTTTACAGCATCCCTTGGACCTTCTTATTGACGACAAAACACAGAAATTGCATCGGAATTAAATAGAGAAGGCACAATGCCTACTTTAGAACAAGAAAACAGAGTCTTCTTACTGTCTATGTTTGAACCATTCCTGTGACACTAGTTATAGATTCCGATGCTTCACTTCAGGTTTACTGTATCCCTGTGACCTTCTTATTGACAATGAAACACAGAAATTGCATCAGAATTAAATACAAAAGGCACAATGCCGACTCAAGTACAAGAAGACTGGCTCTACTTACTTTCTATGTTTTGAACCTTTCCTGTGAGACCGGTTTTAGATTCCGATGCTTCACTTCAGGTTTACTGTATCTCTTGGACCTTCTTATTGACGACGAAACACAGAAATTGCATCGGAATTAAATACAAAAGGCACAATGCCGACTTAAGTACAAGAAAACTGACTCTTCTTACTGTCTATGTTATGAACCATTCCTGTGACACTAGTTATAAATTCCGATGCTTCACTTCAGGTTTACTGTATCTCTCTGACCTTCTTATTGACGATGAAACACAGAAATTGCATCGGAATTAAACACAAAAGGCACAATGCCGACTTAAGTACAAGAAAACTGATTCTTCTTACTGTCTATGTTTTTAACCATTCCTGTGACACTAGTTATAGATTCCGATGCTTCACTTCAGGTTTACTGTATCCCTCTGACCGTCTTATTGACGATGAAACACAGAAATTGCATCGGAATTAAATACAAAAGGCACAATGCCGACTCAAGTACTAGAAGACAGGCTCTTCTTACTGTCTATGTTTTGAACCTTTCCTGGGTTACCGGTTTTAGATTCAGACCGTTCACTTCAGGTTTACTGTATCCCTTGGACCTTCTTATTGACAACGAAACACAGAAACTGCATCGGAAGTAAATAGAAAAGGCACACTGTCGACTTAAGTACAAGAAAACTGACTCTTCTTACTGTCTATGATTTGAACAATTCCTGTGACACTAGTTTTAGATTCCGATGCTTCACTTCAGGTTTACTGTATCCCTTGGACCTTCTTATTGACGACGAAACACAGAAATTGAATCGGAATTAAATACAAAAGGCACAATGCCGACTTAAGTACAAGAAACTGACTTTTCTTACTGTCTATGTTATGAACCATTCCTGGGACACTAGTTATAGATTCCGATGCTTCACTTCAGGTTTACTGTATCCCTCTGACCATTTTATTGACGATAAAACACAGAAATTGCATCGGAATTAAATACAAAAGGCACAATGCCGACTTAAGTACAAGAAAACTGATTCTTGTTACTGTCTATGTTTTTAACCATTCCTGTGACACTAGTTATAGATTCCGATGCTTCACTTCAGGTTTACTGTATCCCTCTGACCGTCTTATTGACGATGAAACGCAGAAATGGCATCGGAATTAAATACAAAAGGCACAATGCCGACTTAAGTACAAGAAAATTAATTCTTCTTATTGCCTATGTTTTGAACCATTCCTGTGACACTAGTTATAGATTCCGATGACTCACTTCAGGAATACTGTATCCCTCTGACCTTCTTATTGACGATGAAACACAGAAATTGCATCGGAATTATATACAAAAGGCACAATGCCGACTGAAGTACAAGAAGACTGACTCTTCTTACTGTCTATTTTTTGAATCATTCCTGTTCACTAGTTATAGATTCCGATGCTTCACTTCAGGTTTACTGTATCCCTCTTACCTTCTTATTGACGATCAAACACAGAAAATTGATCGGAATTAAATACGAAATGCACAATGCCGCCTCAAGTACAAGAAGACTGGCTCTTCTCACTGTCTATGTTTTAAACCATTCCTGTGACACTAGTTATAGATTCCGATGCTTCACTTCAGGTTTACTGTATCCAGCTGACCTTCTTATTGACGATGGAACGCAGAAATTGCATCGGAATTAAATACAAAAGGTACAATGCATTACTTAAGTACAAGAAGACTGACTCATCTTACTGTCTATGTTTTGAATCACTCCTGTGACACAAGTTATAGATTCCGATGCTTCACTTCAATTTTACTGTATCCCTCTGACCTTCTTATTGACGATGAAACACAGAAATTGCATCGGAATTAAATACAAAAAGCTGAATGCCGTCTTAAGTACAAGAAGACTGACTCTTCCTACTGCCTATGTTCTGAACCATTCCTGTGACACTAGTTATAGACTCCGATGCTTCACATCAGGTTTACTGTATCCCTCAGACCGTTGTATTGACGATGAAACACAGAAATTGCATCGGAATTAAGTACAAAAGGCACAATGCCGACTCAAGTACTAGAAGACTGACTTTTCTTACTGCCTATGTTTTGAACCATTCCTGTGACACTAGTTATAGACTCCGATGCTTCACATCAGGTTTACTGTATCCCTCAGACCGTCGTATTGACGATGAAACACAGAAATTGCATCGGAATTAAATACAAAAGGCACAATGCCGACTTAAGTACAAGAAAACTGATTCTTCCTACTGTCTATGTTTTGAACCTTTCCTGTGAGACCAGTCTTTGATTTTGATGCTTGACTTCAGGTTTACAGTATCCCTTGGACCTTCTTATTGACGACGAAACACAGAAACTGCATCGGAAGTAAATACAAAAGGCACAATGCCGACTCGAGTGCAAGAAGGCTGGTTCTTCTTCCTGTCTATGTTTTGAACCATTCCTGTGACACTAGTAATAGATTCCGATGCTTCACTTCAGGTCTACTGTATCCAGCTGACCTTCTTATTGACGATGAAACACAGAAATTGCATCGGAATTAAATACAAATGGCACAATCCCCACTTAAGTACAAGAAGACTGACTCTTCTTACTGTCTATGTTTTGAACCATTCCTGTGACACTACTTATAGATTGTGATGCTTCACTTCAGGTTTACTGTTTCCCTCTGACCTTCTTATTGACGATGAAACACAGAAATTGCATCTGAATTAAGTACAAAAGGCACACTGCCGACTCAAGTACAAGAAGACTGGCTGTTCTTACTGTCTATGTTTTCAACCTTTCCAGTGAGACCGGTTTTAGATTCCGATGCTTCACTTCAGGTTTACTGTATCCCTTGGACCTTCTTATTGACGATCAAACACAGAAATTGCATCGGAATTAAATACAAAAGGCACAATGCCGACTTAAGTACAAGAAGACTGACTCTTCTTACTGTCTATGCTTTGAACCGTTCCTGTGACACTAGTTATACGTTCCGATGCATCACTTCAGGTTTACTGTATCCCTCTGCCCTTCTTATTGACGATGAAACACAGAAATTACATCGGAATTAAATACAGAAGGCACAATGCCGACTTAAGTATAAGAAAACCGACTCTTCTTACTGTCTATGCTTTGAACCATTCCTGTGACACTAGTTATAGATTCCGATGCTTCACTTCAGGTTTACTATGTCCCTCTGACCTTCTTATTGACGATGAAACACAGAAATTGCATCGGAGTTAAATACAAAAGGCACAATGAAGACTCAAGTACAAGAAGACTGGTTCTTCTTACTGTCTATGTTTTGAACCTTTCCCGTGAGACCAGTTTTAGATTCCGATGCTTCACTTCAGGTTTACTGTATCCCTTGCGCCTTCTGCTTGACGGCGAAACACAGACATTGCATCGGAATTAAATAGAAAAGGAACAATTCCGACTTAAGTACAAGAAAACTGACTCATCTTCCTGCCTATGTTTTGAACCATTCATGTGACACTAGTTATAGATTCCGACGCTTCACTTCAAGTTTACTGTATCCCTCTGACCGTCTTATTGACGACGAAACACAGAAATTGCATCGGAATTAAATACAAAAGGCACAATGCCGGCTCAAGTACTAGAAGTTTGGCTCTTCTTACTGTCTATGTTTTGAACCTTTCCTGTGATATCGGTTTTAGTTGCGGATGATTCACTTCAGGTTTACTGTATCCCTCTGACCTTATTGACGATGAAACACAGAAATTGCATCGGAATTAAATACAAAAGGCACAATGCCGACTCAAGTACAAGAAGACTGGCTCTTCTTACTGTCAATGTTTTGAACCATTCCTGTGATACCGGTTTTAGTTGCGGATGATTCACTTCAGGTTTACTGTATCCTTTGGACCTTCTTTTGCCGACGAAACACAGAAACTGCATCGGAATTAAATAGAAAAGGCACAATGTCGACTTAAGTACAGGAAAACTGACTCTTCTTACTGTCTATGCTTTGAACCATTCCTGTGACACTAGTTATAGATTCCGATGCTTCACTTCAGGTTTACTGTATCCCTCTGACTTTGGTATTGACGATGAAACACAGAAATTGCATCGGATTTAAATACAAAAGGCACAATGCCGACACAAGTACTAGAAGACAGGCTGTTCTTACTGTCTATGTTTTGAACCTTTCCTGGGTTACCGGTTTTAGATTCCGACCCTTCACTTCAGGTTTTCTGCATCCCTTGGACCTTCTTATTGACGACGAAACACAGAAACTACATCGGAAGTAAATAGAAAAGGCACAATCTCGACTTAAGTACAAGAAAACTGACTCTTCTTACTGTCTATGATTTGAACCATTCCTGTGACACTAGGTATAGGTTCCGATGCATCACTTCAGGTTTACTGTATCCCTCTGCCCTTCTTATTGAGGATGAAACACAGAATTTGCATCGGAATTAAGTACAAAAGGCACAATGCCGACTTAAGTATAAGAAAACCGACTCTTCTTACTGTCTATGCTTTGAACCATTCCTGTGACAATAGTTATAGATTCCGTTGCTTCACTTCAGGTTTACTGTATCCCTCTCAAATTCTTAATGACGATGAAACACAGAAATTGCATCGGAATTATATACAAAGGGCACAATGCCGACTCAAGCATGAGAAGACTGGCTCTTCGTACTGTCTATATTTTGAACCTTTCCTGTGATACCGGTTTTAGATTCCGATGCTTCACTTCAGGTTTACTGTATCCCTTGGACCTTCTTATTGACGACGAAACACAGAAACTGCATCGGAATTAAATGGAAAAGGCACAGTGTCGACTTAAGTACAAGTAAACTGACTCTTCTTACTGTCTATGGTTTGAACCACTCCTGTGACATTAGTTATAGGTTCTGATGCATCACTTCGGGTTTACTGTATCCCTCTGACCTTATTGACGATGAAACACAGAAATTGCATCGGAATTAAATACAAAAGGCACAAAGCCGACTCAAGTACAAGAAGACTGGCTCTTCTAACTGTCTATGTTTTGAACCTTTCCTGTGAGACCCGTTTTAGATTCCGATGCTTCACTTCAGGTATACTGCATCCCTTGCACTTTCTCATTGACGACGAAACACAGAAATTGCATCGGAATTCAATAGAAAAGGCACAATGCCGACTTAAGAACAAGAAAACTGACTCCTCTTACTGTCTATGTTTTGAACCATTCCTGTGACACTAGTTATAGATTCCGATGCTTCACTTCAGGTTTACTGTATCCCTCTGACCTTCTTATTGACGATGAAACACAGAAATTGCATCGGAATAGAAACAAAAGGCACAATGCCGACTTAAGTACAAGAAGACTGACTCTTATTACTGTCTATGTATTGAACTATTCCTGTGACATTAGTTATAGATTCCGATGGTTCACTTCAGGTTCACGGTATCCCTCTGACCTTCTTAATGATGATTAAACACAGAAATTGCATCGGAATCAAATACAAAAGGCACAATGCCGACTTAAGTACACGGAAACTGACTCCTCTTACTGACTATGTTTTGAACCATTCCCGTGACACTAGTAATAGATTCCGAAGCTTCACTTCAGGTTTACTGTATCCCTCCGACCTTCTTATTGATGATGAAACACAGAAATTGCATCGGAATTAAATAGAAAAGGCACAATGCCGACTTAAGTACAAGAAAACTGACTCTTCTTACTGTCTATGTTTTTAACCATTCCTGTGACACTAGTTATGGATTCCGACGCTTCACTTCAGGTTTACTGTATCCCTCTGACCTTCTTATTGACGATGAAACACAGAAATTGCATCGGAATTAAATACAAAAGGCACAATCCCGACTCTAGTACAAGAAGACTGGCTCTTCCTACTGTCTATATTCTGTACCTTACCTGTGAGACCGGTTTTAGATTCCGATGCTTCGCTTCAGGTATACTGCATCGCTCTGACCTTCTTAATGACGATGAAACGCAGAAATTGCATCGGAATACAAACAAAAGGCACAATGCCGAATTAAGTAAAGGAAGACTGACTCTTCTTACTGTCGATGCTTTGAACCATTCCTGTGACACTAGTTATAGATTCCGATGGTTCACTTCAGGTTTACTGTATCCCTCTGACCTTCTTGTTGACGATGAGACACAGAAATTGCATAGGAATTAAGTACAAAAGGCACAAAGCCGACTCTAGTACAAGAAGACTGGCTCTTCTTACTGTCTATGTTTTGAACCTTTCCTGTGAGACCGGTTTTAGATTCCGATGCTTCACTACAGGTTTACTGTATCCCTTGGACATTCTTATTGTCGACGAAACACTGAAATTGCATCGGAATGAAATAGAAAAGGCACAATGTCGACTTAAGTTCAAGAAAACTGACTCTTCTTACTGTCTATGGTTCGAACCATTCCTGTGACACTACTTATAGATTCCGATGCTTCACTTCAGGTTTACTGTATCCCTCTCACCTTCTTATTGACGATGCAACACAGAAATTGCATCGGAATTAAATACAAAAGACACAAAGCCGACTTAATTATAAGAAAACTGACTCTTCTTACTGTCTATGCTTTGAACCATTCCTGTAACACTAGTTATAGATTCCGATGCTTCACTTCAGGTTTACTGAATCCTTTGGACCTTCTTATTGACGATGGAACACAGAAATTGCATCGGAATTAAATACAAAAGGCACAATGCAGACTTAAGTACAAGAAAACTGACTCTTCTTACTGTCTATGTTTTGAACCATTCCTGTGACACTAGTTATAGATTCCGATGCTTCACTTCAGGTTTACTGTACCCCTCCGACCTTCTTATTGATGATGAAACACAGAATTTGCCCCCGAATTGAACAGAAAAGGCACAATGTTGACTTAAATACAAGAACACTGACTCTTCTGTCTATGGTTTTAACTATTCCTGTGACACTATTTATATATTCCGCTGCTTCACTTCAGGTTTACTGTATCCCTCTGACCATCTTATTGACGATGAAACACAGAAATTGCATCGGAATTAATTAAAAAAGGTACAATGGCGACTTAAGTACAGAAAACTGACTCTTCTTACTGTCTATGTTTTGAACCATTCCTGTGTCGTTAGTTATAGATTCCGATGCTTCACTTCAGGTTTACTGTATCCCTTGAACCTTCTTATTGACGACGAAACACAGAAATTGCGTCGGAAATAAATATAAAAGCTCAATGCTGACTTAAGTACAAGAAAACTGATTCTTCTTACTGTCTATGTCTTTAACCATTCCTGTGACACTAGTTATAGATTCCGATTCTTCACTTCAGGCTTACTGTACCCCTTGGACTTTCTTATTGACGACGAAACACAGAAATTGCATCGGAATTAAATAGAAAAGCACAATGCCGACTTAAGTACAAGAAAACTGACTCTTCTTACTGTCTATATTTTGAACCACTCCTGTGACACTTATTATAGATTTTGATGCTTCACTTCATGTTTACTGCATCCCTCTGACCGTCTTATTGCCCATGAAACACAGAAATTGCATCGGAATTAAATAGAAAAGCACAATGCCGACGTAAGAACAAGAAAACTGACTCTTCTTACTGTCTATGTTTTGAACCACTCCTGTGACACTAGTTATAGATTCCGATGCTTCACTTCAGGTTTACTGTATCCCTCTGACCTTCTTATTGACAATGAAACACAGAAATTGCATCGGAATACAAACAAAAGGCACAATGCCGACTTAAGGACAAGAAGACTGATTCTTCTTACTGTCTATGTTTTGAAGCATTCCTGTGACACGAGTTATTGATTCCGATGGTTCACTTCAGGTTTAATGTATCCCTCTGACCTTCTTATTGACGATGAAACACAGAAATTGCATCGGAATTAAATACAAAAGGCACAATGCCAACTCAAGTACAAGAAGACTGACTCTTCTTACTGCCTATGTTTTGAACCATTCCTGTGACACTAGTTATAGATTCCGATGTTTCACTTCACGTTTGATGTATCCCTCACACGTTCTTATTGACGTGAATCACAGAATTTGCATCGTAATTAAATACAAAAGGCACAATAAAGACTAAAGTACAAGAAGACTGGCTCATCTTACTGTCTATGCTTTGAACCTCTCCTGTGAGACCGGTTTTAGATTCCGATGCTTGACTTAAGGTTTAATGTATCCCTTGCACCTTCTTATTGACGATGAAACACAGAAATTGCATCGGAATTAAATACATAAGGCACAATGCCGACTTAAGTACAAGAAAACTGACTCTTCTTACTGTCTATGTTATGAACCTTTCCTGTGACACTAGTTATAGATTCCGATGCCTCACTTCAGGTTTACCGTACCCCTCCGACCTTCTTATTGATGATGTAACACAAAAATTGCATCGGAATTAAACAGAAAAGGCACAATGCCGACTTAAGTACAAGAAAACTGACTCTTCTTACTGTCTATGGTTTTAACCAATCCTGTGACACTAGTTATAGATTCCGATGATTCACTTCATGTATACTAAATCCCTTGGACCTTATTATTGACGATGGATCACAGAAATTGCATCGGAAATAAATACAAAAGGCACAATGCAGACTTAAGTACAAGAAAACTGACTCTTCTTACTCTCTACGTTTTGAACCATTCCTGTGACACTAGTTATAGATTCCGAAGCTTCACTTCATTTTTACTGTACCCCTTCGACATTCTTATTGATGATGAAACGCAGAATTTGCATCGGAATTAAACAGAAAAGGCACAACGCCGACTTAAGTACCAGAAAAGAGACTCTTCTTACTGTCTATGGTTTTAACCTATCCTGTGACACTAGTTATATATTCCGATGCTTCACTTCAGGATTACTGTATCCCTCTGACCCTCTTATTGAAGATGAAACAGAGAAATTGCATCGGAATTAATTATAAAAGGCACAATGGCGACTTAAGTACAGAAAACTGACTCTTATTACTGACTATATTTTGAACCATTCCTGTGTCATTAGTTATAGACTCCGATGCTTCACTTCAGGTTTACTGTATCCCTTGGACCTTCTTATTGACGACGAAACACAGAAATTGCATCAGAATTAAATTGAAAAGCTCAATGCCGACTTAAGTACAAGAAAACTGATTCATCTTTCTGTCTATGTTTTAACCATTCCTGTGACACTAGTTATAGATTCCGATGCTTCACTTCAGGTTTACTGTACCCCTTGGACCTTCTTATTGGCGACGAAACACAGAAATTGCATGGGAAATAAATAGAAAAGCACAATGCCGACTTAAGTACAAGAAAACTGACTCTTCTTACTGTCTATGTTTTGAACCACTCCTGTGACACTTATTATAGATTCCGATGCTTCACTTCAGGTTTACTGTATCCCTCTGACCGTCGTATTGCCCATGAAACACAGAAATTGCATCGGAATTAAATAGAAAAGCACAATGCCGACATAAGTTCAAGAAAACTGACTCTTCTTACTGTCTATGTTTTGAACCACTTCTGTGACACTAGTTATAGATTCCGATGCTTCACATCAGGTTTTCTCTATCACTCTGACCTTCCTATTGACGATAAAACACAGAAATTGCACCGGAATACATACAAAAGGCACAATGCCGACTTAAGTACAAGAAGACTGACTCTTCTTACTGTCTATGTTTTGAACCATTCCTGTGCCACGAGTTATTGATTCCGATGGCTCACTTCAGGATTACTGTATCCCTCTGACCCTCTTATTGACGATGAAACACAGAAATTGCATCGGAATTAAATACAAAAGGCACAAAGCCAACTCAAGTACAAGAAGACTGTCTCTTCTTACTGTCTATGTTTTGAACCATTCCTGTGACACTAGTTATAGATTCCGATGTTTCACTTCAGGTTTACTGTATCCCTATGACCTTCTTATTGACGATGAAATACAGAAATTGCATCGGAATTAAATACAAAAGGCACAATGCCGACTTCAGTACAAGAAAACTGACTCTTCTTACTGTCTATGCCTTGAACCATTCCCGTGACACTAGTTATAGATTCCGATTGTTCACTTTAGGTTTACTGTATGCCTCCGACCTTCTTATTGACGACCAAACACAGAAATTGCATCGGAATTAAATAGAAAAGGCACAATGCCGACTTAAGCACACGGAAACTCACTCTTCTTACTGCTATGATTCGAACCATTCCTGTGACACTAGTTATGGATTCCGATGCTTCACTTCAGGTTTACGTGTCCCTCTGACCGTCTTATTGACGATGAAACACAGAAATTGCACCGGAATTAAATACAAAAGGCACAATGCTGACTCAAGTACAATAAGACTGGCTCTTCTTACTGTCTATGATTTGAACCTTTTCTGTGAGACCGGGCTTAGATTCCGATGCTTCACTTCAGGTTTACTGTATCCCTCTGACCTTCTTATTGACGATGAAACACAAAAATTGCATCGGAATTAAATACAAAAGGCACAATCCCGACTCTAGTACAAGAAGACTGGCTCTTCTTACTGTCTATATTCTGTACCTTTCCCGCGAGACCGGTTTTAGATTCCGATGCTTCGCTTCTGGTATACTGCATCGCTCTGACGTTTTTAATGACGATGAAACGCAGAAATTGCATCGGAATACAAACAAATGGCACAATGCCGACTTAAGTACAAGAAGACTGACTCTTCTTACTGTCTATGCTTTGAACCATTCCTGTGACGCTAGTTATAGATTCCGATGGTTCACTTCAGGTTTACTGTATCCCTCTGACCTTCTTATTGACGATGAAACATAGGAATTGCATAGGAATTAAATACAAAAGGCACAATGCCGACTCTAGTACAAGAAGACTGGCTCTTCTTACTGTCTATGTTTTGAACCTTTCCTGTGAGACCAGTTTTAGATTCTGATGCTTCACTACATGATTACTGTATCCCTTGGACCTTCTTATTGACGACGAAACACTGAAATTGCATCGGAATTAAATAGAAAAGGCACAATGTCGACTTAAGTTCAAGAAAGCTGACTCTTCTTACTGTCTATGGTTCGAACCGTTTCTGTGACACTAGTTATAGATTCCGATGCTTCACTTCAGGTTTACTGTATCCCTCTCACCTTCTTATTGACGATGAAACACTCACATTGCATCGGAATTAAATGCAAAAGACACAACGCCGACTTAACTTTAAGGAAAGTGACTCTTCTTACTGTCTATGCTTTGAACCATTCCTGTGACACTAGTTATAGATTCCGATGCTTCACTTCAGGTTAACTGTACCCCTCCGACCTTCATATTGCTGATGAAACACAGAATTTGCATCGCAATTAAGCAGAAAATTCATAATGCTGACTTAAGTACAAGAAAACTGACTCTTCTTACTGTCTATGGTTTTAACCGTTCCTGTGACACTAGTTATTATTCCAATGCTTCACTTCAGGTTTACTGTATCCCTCTGACCCTCTTATTGACGATGAAAAACAGAAATTGCATCGGAATTAATAAAAAAAGGCACAGTCACGACTCAAGTACAGGAAGACTATCTCTTCTTACTGTTTATGTTTTGAACCATTCCTGTGACACTAGTTATAGATTCCGATGCTTCACTTCAGGTTAACTGTACCCCTCCGACCTTCTTATTGATGATGAAACACAGAATTTGCATCGGAATTAAACAGAAAAGGCACAATGTTGACTTAAGTACAAGAAAACTGACTCTTCTTACTGTCTATGGTTTTAACCATTCCTGTGACACTAGTTATAGATTCCGAAGCTTCACTTCAGTTTTACTGTATCCCTCTGACCGTCGTATTGACGATGAAACGCCGAAATTGCATCGGAATTAAATTCAAAAGCCATTGCCGACTCAAGCACAAGAAGACTGGCATTTCTTACTGCCTATATTTTGAACCTTTCCTGTGAGACCGGTTTTAGATTCCGATGCTTCACTTCAGGTTTACTGTATCCCTTGGACCTTCTTATTGACGACGAAAAATACAAAAATTGCATCGGAATTAAATAGAAAGGGCAATATGCCGACTTAAGTACAAGAAAACTAACTCTTCTTACTGTCTATGTTTTGAACTATTCCTGTGACACTATTTATAGACTCCGATGCTTCAGTTCAGGTTTACTGTTTCCCTCTGACCTTCTTATTATCGATGAAACACAGAAATTGCATCTGAATTAAATACAAAAGGCACAATGCCGACTCAAGTACAAGAAGACTGGCTCATCTTACTGTCTATGTTTTGATCCTTTCCTGTGAGACCGGTTTTAGATTCCGATACTTCACTTGAGGTTTACTGTATCCCTGGACCTTCTTATTGACGATCAAACACAGAAATTGGATCGGAATTAAATACATAAAGCACAATGCCGACTTAAGTACAAGGAGACTGACTCTTCTTACTGTCTATGTTTTGAACCGTTCCTGTGAGACCAGTCTTTGATTTCGATGCTTGACTTCTGGTTTACAGTATCCCTTGGACCTTCTTATTGACGACGAAACACAGAAATTGCATCGGAATTAAGTAGAGAAGGCACAATGCCGATATTAGAACAAGAAAAGAGAGTCTTCTTACTGTCTATGTTTGAACCATTCCTGTGTCACTAGTTATAGATTCCGATGCTTCACTTCAGGTTTACTGTATCCCTCTGACCTTCTTAGTGACGATGAAACACAGAAATTGCATCAGAATTAAATACAAAAGGCACAATGCCGACTCAAGTTCTAGAACACAGGTTCTTATTACTGTCTATGTTTTGAACCTTTCCTGGGTTACCGGTTTTAGATTCCGACCCTTCACTTCAGGTTTACTGTATCCCTTGGACCTTCTTATTGACAACGAAACACAGAAACTGCATCGGAAGTAAATAGAAAAGGCACAATGTCGACTTAAGTACAAGAAAACTGACTCTTCTTACTGTCTATGATTTGAACAATTCCTGTGACACTAGTTATAGATTCCGATGCTTCACTTCAGGTTTACTGTATCCCTCTGACCTTCTTATTGACGATCAAACACAGAAAATTGATCGGAATTAAATACAAAAGGCCCAATGTCGACTTAAGAAGAAGAAAACTGATTCTTCTTACTGTCTATGTTTTAAACCATTCCTGTGACACTAGTTATAGATTCCGATGCTTCACTTCAGGTTTACTGTATCCCTCTGACCTTCATATTAACGAAGAAACACAGATATTGCATCGGAATTAAATACAAAAGGCACAATGAAGAGTGAAGTACAAGCAGTCTTGCTCTTCTTACTGTCTATATTTTGAACCTTTCCTGTGATACCGGTTCTATATTCCGATGCTTCACTTCAGGTTTACTGTATCCCTTGGACCTTCTTAATGACAACGAAACACAGAAATTGCATCCGAATTAAATAGAAAAGGCACAATGCCGACTTAAGTGCAAGAGAACTGAATCTTCTTCCTGTCTATGTTTTGAACCACTACTGTGACACTAGTTATAGGTTCCGATGCATCACTTCAGGTTTACTGTATCCCGCTGACCTTCTTATTGACGATGAACCACAGAAATTGCATCGGAATTAATTACAAAAGGCACAATGCCGACTTAAGTACAAGAAAACTGACTCTTCTTACTGTCTATATTTTGAACCATTCCTGTGACACTAGTTATAGATTCCGATGCTTCACTTCAGGTTTACTGTATCCCTCTGACCTTCTTATTGACGATGAAACACAGAAATTGCATCGGAATTAAATTCAAATGGCATAATGACGACTTAAGTACAAGATGGCTGACTCTTCTTTCTGTCTATGTTTTGAACCGTTCCTGTGACAATAGTTATAGATTCCGATTTTTCACTTCAGGTTTACTGTTTCCCTCTAACATTCTTATTGACGACGAAACACAGAAATTGCATCGAAATTAAATACAAAAGGCACAATGCCGACTTAAGTACCAAAAGACTGACTCTTCTTACTCTCTATATTTTGAACCATTCCGGTGACACTAGTTATAGATTCGGATACTTCACTTCAGGTTTACTGTATCCCTCTGACCTTCTTTTTGAGGATGAAACACAGAAATTGCATCGGAATTAAATACAAAAGGCACAATGCTAACTTTAGTACAAGAAAACTGGCTCTTCTTACTGTCTATGTTTTGAACCATTCCTGTGACACTAGTTATAGATTCCGATGATTCACTTCAGGTTTACAGTATCCCTCTGACCTTCTTATTGTCGATGAAACACAGAAATTGCATCGGAATTATATACAAAAGGCACAATGCCGACTCAAGTACAAGAAGCCTGGCTCTACTTACTTTCTATGTTTTGAACCTTTCCTGTGAGACCGGTTTTAGATTCCGATGCTTCACTACAGGTTTACTGTATCCCTTGGACCTTCTTATTGACGACGAAACACAGAAATTTCATCGGAATTAAATACAAAAAGCACAATGGCGACTTAAGTACAAGAAAACTGACTCTTCTTACTGTCTATGTTATGAACCATTCCTGTGACACTAGTTATAGATTCCGATGCTTCACTTCAGGTTTACTGTATCCCTCTGACCTTCTTATTGACGATGAAACACAGAAATTGCATCGGAATTAAATACAAAAGGCACAATGCCGACTTAAGTACAAGAAAACTGACTCTTCCTACTGTCAATGTTTTGAACCATTCCTGTGACACTAGTTATAGATTCCGATGCTTGACTTCAGGTTTACTGTATCCCTCTGACCTTCTTATTGACGATGAAACACAGAAATTGCATCGGAATTAAATACAAAAGGCACAATGACGACTCAAGTACTAGATCACAGGCTCTTCTTACTGTCTATGTTTTGAACCTTTCCTGGGTTACCGGTTTTAGATTCCGACCCCTCACTTCAGGTTTACTGTATCCCTTAGACCTTCTTAATGACAACGAAACACAGAAACTGCATCGGAAGTAAATAGAAAAGGCACAATGTCGACTTAAGTACAAGAAAACTGACTCTTCTTACTGTCTATGATTTGAACAATTCCTGTGACACTAGTTTTAGATTCCGATGCTTCACTTCAGGTTTACTGTATCCCTTGGACCTTCTTATTGACGACGAAACACAGAAATTGAGTCAGAATTAAATACAAAAGGCACAATGCCGAGTTAAGTACAAGAAACTGACTCTTCTTAGTGTCTATGTTATGAACCATTCCTGTGACACTAGTTATAGATTCCGATGCTTCACTTCAGGTTTACTGTATCCCTCTGACCTTCTTATTGACGATCAAACACAGAAAATTGATCGGAATTAAATACAAAAGGCACAATGCCGACTCAAGTACAAGAAGACTGGCTCTTCTTAGTGTCTATGCTTTGAACCATTCCTGTGATACTAGTTATAGATTCCGATGCTTCACTTCGGGTTTACTGTATCCCTCTGACAGTCTTATTGACGATGAAACACAGAAATTGCATCGGAATTAAATACCAAAGGCACAATGAAGAGTGAAGTACAAGCAGTCTTGCTCTTCTTACTGTCTATACTTTGAACCTTTCCTGTGATACCGGTTCTATATTCCGATGCTTCACTTCAGGTTTACTGTATCCCTTGGACCTTCTTAATGACAACGAAACACAGAAATTGCATCGGAATTAAATAGAAAAGGCACAATGCCGACTTAAGTGCAAGAGAACTGAATCTTCTTCCTGTCTATGTTTTGAACCACTACTGTGACACTAGTAATAGATTCCGATGCATCACTTCAGGTTCACTGTATCCCTCTGACCTTCTTATTGACGATGAAACACAGAAATTGCATCGGAATTAAATACAAAAGGCCCAATGTCGACTTAAGTACAAGAAAACTGATTCTTCTTACTGTCTATGTTTTAAACCATTCCTGTGACACTAGTTATAGATTCGGATGCTTCACTTCAGGTTTACTGTATCCCTCTGACCTTCATATTGACGATGAAACACAGATATTGCATCGGAATTAAATACAAAAGGCACAATGAAGAGTGAAGTACAAGCAGTCTTGCTCTTCTTACTGTTTATATTTTGAACCTTTCCTGTGATACCGGTTCTATATTCCGATGCTTCACCTCAGGTTTACTGTATCCCTTGGACCTTCTTAATGACGACGAAACACAGAAATTGCATCGGAATTAAATAGAAAAGGCACAATGGCGACTTAAGTGCAAGAGAACTGAATCTTCTTCCTGTCTATGTTTTGAACCACTACTGTGACACTAGTTATAGGTTCCGATGCATCACTTCAGGTTTACTGTATCCCGCTGACCTTCTTATTGACGATGAACCACAGAAATTGCATCGGAATTAATTACAAAAGGCACAATGCCGACTTAAGTACAAGAAAACTGACTCTTCTTACTGTCTATATTTTGAACCATTCCTGTGACACTAGTTATAGATTCCGATGCTTCACTTCAGGTTTACTGTATCCCTCTGACCTTCTTATTGACGATGAAACACAGAAAATGCATCGGAATTAAATACAAAAGGCACAATGCCGACGTAAGTACAAGAAGACTGGCTCTTCTTACTGTCTATGTTTTGAACCACTCCTGTGACACTAGTTATAGATTCCGATGCTTCACTTCAGGTTTACTGTATCCCTCTGATCTTTTTATTGACGATGAAACACAGATATTGCATCGGAATTAAATTCAATAGGCATAATCCCGACTTAAGTACAAGATGATTGACTCTTCTTTCTGTCTATGTTTTGAACCGTTCCTGTGACACTAGTTATAGATTCCGATGTTTCACTTCAGGTTTACTGTTTCCCTCTAACATTCTTATTGACGACGAAACACAGAAATTGCATCGAAATTAAATACAAAAGGCACAATGCCGACTTAAGTACCAAAAGACTGACTCTTCTTACTGTCTATGTTTTGAATCATTCCTGTGGCACTAGTTATAGATTCCGATGCTTCACTTTAGGTTTACTGCATCCCTCTTACCTTCTTTTTGACGATCCAACACAGAAAATTGATCGGAATTAAATACGAAAGACACAATGCCGACTCAAGTACAAGAAGACTGGCTCTTCTTACTGTCTATGTTTTAAACCATTCCTGTGACACTAGTTATAGATTCCGATGCTTCACTTCAGGTTTACTGTACACAGCTGAGCTTCTTATTGACGATGAAACGCAGAAATTGCATCGGAATTAAATACAAAAGGTACAATGCCCTACTTAAGTACAAGAAGACTGACTATTCTAACTGTCTATGTTTTGAATCACTCCTGTGACACAAGTTATAGTTTCCGATGCTTCACTTCAGTTTTACTGTATCCCTCTGACCTTCTTATTGACGATGAAACACAGAAATTGCATCGGAATTAAATACAAAAAGCAGAATGCCGTCTTAAGTACAAGAAGACTGACTCTTCCTACTGCCTATGTTTTGAACCATTCCTGTGACACAAGTTTTAGATTCGGATGCTTCACTTCGGGTTCACTGTATCCCCCTGACCTTCATATTGACGAAGAAACACAGAAATTGCATCGGAATTAAATACAAATGGCACAATGCCGACTCAAGTACTAGAAGACTGACTTAGCTTACTGCCTATGTTTTGAACCATTCCTATGACACTAGTTATAGACTCCGATGCTTCACATCAGGTTTACTGTATCCCTCAGACCGTCGTATTGACGATGAAACACAGAAATTGCATCGGAATTACATACAAAAGGCACAATGCCGACTCGAGTACAAGAAGACTGGCTCTTCTTCCTGTCTATGTTTTGAACCATTCCTGTGACACTTGTTATAGATTCCGATGCTTCACTTCAGGTCTACTGTATCCAGATGACCTTCTTATTGACGATGAAACACAGAAATTGCATCGGAATTAAATACAAATGGCACAATGCCGACTTAAGTACAAGAAGACTGACTCTTCTTACTGTCTATGCTTTGAACCATTCCTGTGACACTAGTTATAGATTCCGAAGCTTCACTTCAGTTTTACTGTATCCCTCTGACCTTCGTATTGACGTTGAAACACAGATATAGCATCGGAATTATATACAAAAGGCACAAAGCCAAATCAAGTACTAGGAGACTGACTCTTCTTACTGTCTGTGTTTTGAACCATTCCTGTGAGACCGGTTTTAGATTCCGAAGCTTCATTTCAGGTTTACTGTATCCCTTGGACCTTCTTATTGACGACGAAAAATACAGAAATTGCATCGGAATTAAATAGAAACGGCACAATGCCGACTTAAGTACAAGAAAACTAACTCTTCTTACTGTCTATGATTTGAACTATTCCTGTCACACTAGTTATAGATTCCGATGCTTCACTTCAGGTTTACTGTTTCCTTCTGACCTTCTTATTGACGATGAAACACAGAAATTGCATCTGAATTAAATACAAAAGGCACAATGCCGACTCAAGTACAAGAAGACTGCCTCTTCTTACTGTCTATGTTTTGAACCTTATCTGTGAGACCGGTTTTAGATTCCGATGCTTCACTTCACGTTTACTGTATCCCTGGGACCTTCTTATTGACGATCAAACACAGAAATCGCATCGGAATTAAATACAAAAGGCCCAATGCCGACTTAAGTACAAGAAGACTGACTCTTCTTACTGTCTATGCTTTGAACCATTCCTGTGACACTAGTTATAGATTCCGATACTTCACTTCAGGTTTACTGTATCCCTTGGACCTTCTTATTGACGACGAGACACAGAAATTGCATCGGAATTAAACACAAAAGGCACAATGCCGACTTAAGTACAAGAAATCTGATTCTTCTTACAGTCTATGTTTTGAACCTTTCCTGTGAGACCAGTCTTTGATTTTGATGCTTGACTTCAGGTCTACAGTATCCCTTGGACCTTCTTATTGACGACGAAACACAGAAATTGCATCGGAATTAAATAGAAAAGGCACAATGCCGACTTTAGAACAAGAAAACAGAGTCTTCTTACTGTCTATGTTTGAACCACTCCTGTGACACCAGTTATAGATTCCGATGCTTCACTTCAGGTTTACTGTATCCCTCTGACCTTCTTCTTGACGATGAAACACAGAAATTGCATCAGAATTAAATACAAAAGGCACAATGCCGACTCAAGTAAAAGAAGACTGGCTCTACTTACTTTCTATGATTTGAACCTTTCCTGTGAGACCGGTTTTAGATTCCGATGCTTCACTTCAGGTTTACTGTATCCCTTGGACCTTCTTAATGACGACGAAACACAGAAATTGCATCGGAATTAAATAGAAAAGGCACAATGTTGACTTAAGTGCAAGAGAACTGAATCTTCTTCCTGTCTATGTTTTGAACCACTACTGTGACACTAGTTATAGGTTCCGATGCAACACTTCAGGTTTACTATATCCCGCTGACCTTATTATTGACGATGAACCACAGAAATTGCATCGGAATTAATTACAAAAGGCACAATGCCGACTTAAGTACAAGAAAACTGACTCTTCTTACTGTCTATATGTTGAACCATTCCTGTGACACTAGTTATAGATTCCGATGTTTCACTTCAGGTTTACTGTTTCCCTCTAACATTCTTATTGACGTCGAAACACAGAAATTGCATCGAAATTAAATACAAAAGGCTCAATGCCGACTCAAGTACTAGAAGACTGACTTTTCTTACTGCCTATGTTTTGAACCATTCCTGTGACACTAGTTATAGACTCCGATGCTTCACATCAGGTTTACTGTATCCCTCAGACCGTTGTATTGACGATGAAACACAGAAATTGCATCGGAATTAAATACAAAAGGCACAATGCCGACTCGAGTACAAGAAGACTGGCTCTTCTTCCTGTCTATGTTTTGAACCATTCCTGCGACACTAGTTATAGATTCCGATGCTTCACTTCAGGACTACTGTATCCAGCTGACCTTCTTATTGACGATGAAACACAGAAATTGCATCGGAAATAAATACAAATGGCACAATGCTGACTTAAGTACAAGAAGACTGACGCTTCTCACTGTCTATGCTTTGAACCATTCCTGTGACACTAGTTATAGATTCCGAAGCTTCACTTCAGTTTTACTGTATCCCTCTGACCTTCGTATTGACGATGAAACACAGATATTGCATCGGAATTAAATTCAAAAGCACAATGCCGTCTCAAGCACAAGAAGACTGGCTCTTCTTACTGCCTATGTTTTGAACCATTCCTGTGACACTAGTTATAGATTCCGAAGCTTCACTTCAGTTTTACTGTATCCCTCTGACCTTCGTATTGACGTTGAAACACAGATATAGCATCGGAATTATATACAAAAGGCACAAAGCCAAATCAAGTACTAGGAGACTGACTCTTCTTACTGTCTGTGTTTTGAACCATTCCTGTGAGACCGGTTTTAGATTCCGAAGCTTCACTTCAGGTTTACTGTATCCCTTGGACCTTCTTATTGACGACGAAAAATACAGAAATTGCATCGGAATTAAATAGAAACGGTACAATGCCGACTTAAGTACAAGAAAACTAACTCTTCTTACTGTCTATGATTTGAACTATTCCTGTCACACTAGTTATAGATTCCGATGCTTCACTTCAGGTTTACTGTTTCCTTCTGACCTTCTTATTGACGATGAAACACAGAAATTGCATCTGAATTAAATACAAAAGGCACAATGCCGACTCAAGTACAAGAAGACTGCCTCTTCTTACTGTCTATGTTTTGAACCTTATCTGTGAGACCGGTTTTAGATTCCGATGCTTCACTTCACGTTTACTGTATCCCTGGGACCTTCTTATTGACGATCAAACACAGAAATCGCATCGGAATTAAATACAAAAGGCCCAATGATGACTTAAGTACAAGAAGACTGACTCTTCTTACTGTCTATGCTTTGAACCATTCCTGTGACACTAGTTATAGATTCCGATACTTCACTTCAGGTTTACTGTATCCCTTGGACCTTCTTATTGACGACGAAACACAGAAATTGCATCGGAATTAAACACAAAAGGCACATTGCCGACTTAAGTACAAGAAATCTGATTCTTCTTACAGTCTATGTTTTGAACCTTTCCTGTGAGACCAGTCTTTGATTTTGATGCTTGACTTCAGGTCTACAGTATCCCTTGGACCTTCTTATTGACGACGAAACACAGAAATTGCATCGGAATTAAATAGAAAAGGCACAATGCCGACTTTAGAACAAGAAAACAGAGTCTTCTTACTGTCTATGTTTGAACCACTCCTGTGACACCAGTTATAGATTCCGATGCTTCACTTCAGGTTTACTGTATCCCTCTGACCTTCTTATTGACGATGAAACACAGTAATTGCATCAGAATTAAATACAAAAGGCACAATGCCGACTCAAGTAAAAGAAGACTGGCTCTACTTACTTTCTATGATTTGAACCTTTCCTGTGAGACCGGTTTTAGATTCCGATGCTTCACTTCAGGTTTACTGTATCCCTTGGACCTTCTTAATGACGACGAAACACAGAAATTGCATCGGAATTAAATAGAAAAGGCACAATGCCGACTTAAGTGCAAGAGAACTGAATCTTCTTCCTGTCTATGTTTTGAACCACTACTGTGACACTAGTTATAGGTTCCGATGCATCACTTGAGGTTTACTATATCCCGCTGACCTTCTTATTGACGATGAACCACAGAAATTGCATCGGAATTAATTACAAAAGGCACAATGCCGACTTAAGTACAAGAAAACTGACTCTTCTTACTGTCTATATTTTGAACCATTCCTGTGACACTAGTTATAGATTCCGATGTTTCACTTCAGGTTTACTGTTTCCCTCTAACATTCTTATTGACGACGAAACACAGAAATTGCATCGAAATTAAATACAAAAGGCACAATGCCGACTCAAGTACTAGAAGACTGACTTTTCTTACTGCCTATGTTTTGAACCATTCCTGTGACACTAGTTATAGACTCCGATGCTTCACATCAGGTTTACTGTATCCCTCAGACCGTTGTATTGACGATGAAACACAGAAATTGCATCGGAATTAAATACAAAAGGCACAATGCCGACTCGAGTACAAGAAGACTGGCTCTTCTTCCTGTCTATGTTTTGAACCATTCCTGCGACACTAGTTATAGATTCCGATGCTTCACTTCAGGACTACTGTATCCAGCTGACCTTCTTATTGACGATGAAACACAGAAATTGCATCGGAAATAAATACAAATGGCACAATGCTGACTTAAGTACAAGAAGACTGACGCTTCTTACTGTCTATGCTTTGAACCATTCCTGTGACACTAGTTATAGATTCCGAAGCTTCACTTCAGTTTTACTGTATCCCTCTGACCTTCGTATTGACGATGAAACACAGATATTGCATCGGAATTAAATTCAAAAGCACAATGCCGACTCAAGCACAAGAAGACTGGCTCTTCTTACTGCCTATGATTTGAACCTTTCCTGTGAGACCGGTTTTAGATTCCGATGCTTCACTTCAGGTTTACTGTATCCCTTGGACCTTCTTATTGACGACGAAAAATACAGCAATTGCATCGGAATTAAATAGCAAAGGCACAATGCCGACTTAAGTACAAGAAAACTAACACTTCTTACTGTCTATGTTTTGAACTATTCCTGTGACACTAGTTATAGACACCGATTCTTCACTTCAGGCTTACTGTTTCCCTCTGACCTTCTTATTGACGATGAAACACAGAAATTGCATCTGAATTAAATACAAAAGGCACAATGCCGACTCAAATACAAGAAGACTGGCTCTTCTTACTGTCAATGTTTTGAACCTTTCCTGTGAGACCGGTTTTAGATTCCGATGCTTCACTTCAGGTTTACTGTATCCATGGACCTTCTTATTGACGATCAAACACAGAAATTGCATCGGAATTAAATACAAAACGCACAATGCCGACTTAAGTACAAGAAGACTGGCTCTACTAACTTTCTATGTTTTGAACCTTTCCTGTGAGACCGGTTTTAGATTCCGATGCTTCACTTCAGGTTTACTGTATCTCTTGGACCTTCTTATTGACGACGAAACACAGAAATTGCATCGGAATTAAATACAAAAGGCACAATGCCGACTTAAGTACAAGAAAACTGACTCTTCTTACTGTCTATGCTTTGAACCATTCCTGTGACACTAGTTATAGATTCCGATGCTTCACTTCAGGTTTACTGTATCCCTCTGACCTTCTTATTGACGATGAAATACAGAAATTGCATCAGAATTAAATACAAAAGGCACAATGCCGACTTAAGTACAAGAAAACTGATTCTTCTTACTGACTATGCTTTGAACCTTTCCTGTGAGACCAGTCTTTGATTTTGATGCTTGACTTCAGGTTTACAGCATCCCTTGGACCTTCTTATTGACGACAAAACACAGAAATTGCATCGGAATTAAATAGAGAAGGCACAATGCCTACTTTAGAACAAGAAAACAGAGTCTTCTTACTGTCTATGTTTGAACCATTCCTGTGACACTAGTTATAGATTCCGATGCTTCACTTCAGGTTTACTGTATCCCTGTGACCTTCTTATTGACAATGAAACACAGAAATTGCATCAGAATTAAATACAAAAGGCACAATGCCGACTCAAGTACAAGAAGACTGGCTCTACTTACTTTCTATGTTTTGAACCTTTCCTGTGAGACCGGTTTTAGATTCCGATGCTTCACTTCAGGTTTACTGTCTCTCTTGGACCTTCTTATTGACGACGAAACACAGAAATTGCATCGGAATTAAATACAAAACGCACAATGCCGACTTAAGTACAAGAAAACTGACTCTTCTTACTGTCTATGTTATGAACCATTCCTGTGACACTAGTTATAAATTCCGATGCTTCACTTCAGGTTTACTGTATCCCTCTGACCTTCTTATTGACGATGAAACACAGAAATTGCATCGGAATTAAACACAAAAGGCACAATGCCGACTTAAGTACAAGAAAACTGATTCTTCTTACTGTCTATGTTTTTAACCATTCCTGTGACACTAGTTATAGATTCCGATGCTTCACTTCAGGTTTACTGTATCCCTCTGACCGCCTTATTGACGATGAAACACAGAAAATGCATCGGAATTGAATACAAAAGGCACAATGCCGACTCAAGTACTAGAAGACAGGCTCTTCTTACTGTCTATGTTTTGAACCTTTCCTGGGTTACCGGTTTTAGATTCAGACCGTTCACTTCAGGTTTACTGTATCCCTTGGACCTTCTTATTGACAACGAAACACAGAAACTGCATCGGAAGTAAATAGAAAAGGCACACTGTCGACTTAAGTACAAGAAAACTGACTCTTCTTACTGTCTATGATTTGAACAATTCCTGTGACACTAGTTTTAGATTCCGATGCTTCACTTCAGGTTTACTGTATCCCTTGGACCTTCTTATTGACGACGGAACACAGAAATTGCATCGGAATTAAACACAAAAGGCACAATGCCGACTTAAGTACCAAGACACTGACTCTTCTTACTCTCTATATTTTGAACCATTCCTGTGACACTAGTTATAGATTCCGATACTTCACTTCAGGTTTACTGTATCCCTCTGACCTTCTTATTGAGGATGAATCACGGAAATTGCATCGGAATTAAACACAAAAGGCACAATGCCGACTTTAGTACAAGAAAACTGATTCTTCTTACTGTCTATGTTTTGAACCATTCCTGTGACACTAGTTATAGATTCCGATGCTTCACTTCAGGTTTACTGTATACGTCTGACCTTCTTATTGACGATGAAACACAGAAATTGCATCGGAATTGAATACAAGAGGAACAATGCCGACTCAAGCACAAGAAGACTGGCTCCTCTTACTGTCTATGTTTTGAACCATTCCTGTGACACTAGTTATAGATTCCGATGCTTCACTTCAGGTTTACAGTATCCCTCTGACCTTCTTATTGACGATGAAACACAGAAATTGCATCGGAATTATATACAAAAGGCACAATGCCGACTTAAGTACAAGAAGACTGACTCTTCTTACTGTCTATGATTTGAATCATTCCTGTGGCACTAGTTATAGATTCCGATGCTTCATTTCAGGTTTACTGTATCCCTCTTACCTTCTTATTGACGATCAAACACAGAAAATTGATCGGATTAAATACTAAAGGCACAGTGCCGACTCAAGTACAAGAAGACTGGCTCTTCTAACTGTCTATGTTTTGAACCATTCCTGTGACACTAGTTATAGATTCCGATGCTTCACTTCAGGTTTACTGTATCCAGCTGACCTTCTTATTGACGATGAAACGCAGAAATTGCATCGGAATTAAATACATAAGGTACAATGCCCTACTTAAGTACAAGAAGACTGACTCATCTTACTGTCTATGTTTTGAATCACTCCTGTGACACAAGTTATAGATTCCGATGCTCAACTTCATGTTTACTGTATCCGTCTGACCTTCATATTGACGATGAAACACAGATATTGCATCGGAATTAAATACAAAAGGCACAATGAAGAGTGAAGTACAAGCAGTCTTGCTCTTCTTACTGTCTATATTTTGAACCTTTCCTGTGATACCGGTTCTATATTCCGATGCTTCACCTCAGGTTTACTGTATCCCTTGGCCCTTCTTAATGACGACGAAACACAGAAATTGCATCGGAATTAAATAGAAAAGGCACAATGCCGACTTAAGTGCAAGAGAACTGAATCTTCTTCCTGTCTATGTTTTGAACCACTACTGTGACACTAGTTATAGGTTCCGATGCATCACTTCGAGTTTACTATATCCCGCTGACCTTCTTATTGACGATGAACCACAGAAATTGCATCGGAATTAATTACAAAAGGCACAATGCCGACTTAAGTACAAGAAAACTGACTCTTCTTACTGTCTATATTTTGAACCATTCCTGTGACA
The DNA here is from genome assembly GCF_021461395.2 of Schistocerca americana. Classification (NCBI taxonomy): domain Eukaryota; kingdom Metazoa; phylum Arthropoda; class Insecta; order Orthoptera; family Acrididae; genus Schistocerca; species Schistocerca americana. The sequence continues at coordinate 2,230,154 of NW_025726049.1, forward strand.
CTAGTTATAGATTCCGATGTTTCACTTCAGGTTTACTGTTTCCCTCTAACATTCTTATTGACGACGAAACACAGAAATTGCATCGAAATTAAATACAAAAGGCACAATGCCGACTCAAGTACTAGAAGACTGACTTTTCTTACTGCCTATGTTTTGAACCATTCCTGTGACACTAGTTATAGACTCCGATGCTTCACATCAGGTTTACTGTATCCCTCAGACCGTTGTATTGACGATGAAACACAGAAATTGCATCGGAATTAAATACAAATGGCACAATGCCGACTCGAGTACAAGAAGACTGGCTCTTCTTCCTGTCTATGTTTTGAACCATTCCTGCGACACTAGTTATAGATTCCGATGCTTCACTTCAGGACTACTGTATCCAGCTGACCTTCTTATTGACGATGAAACACAGAAATTGCATCGGAAATAAATACAAATGGCACAATGCTGACTTAAGTACAAGAAGACTGACGCTTCTTACTGTCTATGCTTTGAACCATTCCTGTGACACTAGTTATAGATTCCGAAGCTTCACTTCAGTTTTACTGTATCCCTCTGACCTTCGTATTGACGATGAAACACAGATATTGCATCGGAATTAAATTCAAAAGCACAATGCCGACTCAAGCACAAGAAGACTGGCTCTTCTTACTGCCTATGATTTGAACCTTTCCTGTGAGACCGGTTTTAGGTTCCGATGCTTCACTTCAGGTTTACTGTATCCCTTGGACCTTCTTATTGACGACGAAAAATACAGCAATTGCATCGGAATTAAATAGCAAAGGCACAATGCCGACTTAAGTACAAGAAAACTAACACTTCTTACTGTCTATGTTTTGAACTATTCCTGTGACACTAGTTATAGACTCCGATTCTTCACTTCAGGCTTACTGTTTCCCTCTGACCTTCTTATTGACGATGAAACACAGAAATTGCATCTGAATTAAATACAAAAGGCACAATGCCGACTCAAATACAAGAAGACTGGCTCTTCTTACTGTCAATGTTTTGAACCTTTCCTGTGAGACCGGTTTTAGATTGCGATGCTTCACTTCAGGTTTACTGTATCCATGGACCTTCTTATTGACGATCAAACACAGAAATTGCATCGGAATTAAATACAAAACGCACAATGCCGACTTAAGTACAAGAAGACTGGCTCTACTAACTTTCTATGTTTTGAACCTTTCCTGTGAGACCGGTTTTAGATTCCGATGCTTCACTTCAGGTTTACTGTATCTCTTGGACCTTCTTATTGACGACGAAACACAGAAATTGCATCGGAATTAAATACAAAAGGCACAATGCCGACTTAAGTACAAGAAAACTGACTCTTCTTACTGTCTATGCTTTGAACCATTCCTGTGACACTAGTTATAGATTCCGATGCTTCACTTCAGGTTTACTGTATCCCTCTGACCTTCTTATTGACGATGAAATACAGAAATTGCATCAGAATTAAATACAAAAGGCACAATGCCGACTTAAGTACAAGAAAACTGATTCTTCTTACTGACTATGCTTTGAACCTTTCCTGTGAGACCAGTCTTTGATTTTGATGCTTGACTTCAGGTTTACAGCATCCCTTGGACCTTCTTATTGACGACAAAACACAGAAATTGCATCGGAATTAAATAGAGAAGGCACAATGCCTACTTTAGAACAAGAAAACAGAGTCTTCTTACTGTCTATGTTTGAACCATTCCTGTGACACTAGTTATAGATTCCGATGCTTCACTTCAGGTTTACTGTATCCCTGTGACCTTCTTATTGACAATGAAACACAGAAATTGCATCAGAATTAAATACAAAAGGCACAATGCCGACTCAAGTACAAGAAGACTGGCTCTACTTACTTTCTATGTTTTGAACCTTTCCTGTGAGACCGGTTTTAGATTCCGATGCTTCACTTCAGGTTTACTGTCTCTCTTGGACCTTCTTATTGACGACGAAACACAGAAATTGCATCGGAATTAAATACAAAAGGCACAATGCCGACTTAAGTACAAGAAAACTGATTCTTCTTACTGTCGATGTTATGAACCATTCCTGTGACACTAGTTATAAATTCCGATGCTTCACTTCAGGTTTACTGTATCCCTCTGACCTTCTTATTGACGATGAAACACAGAAATTGCTTCGGAATTAAACACAAAAGGCACAATGCCGACTTAAGTACAAGAAAACTGATTCTTCTTACTGTCTATGTTTTTAACCATTCCTGTGACACTAGTTATAGATTCCGATGCTTCTCTTCAGGTTTACTGTATCCCTCTGACCGTCTTATTGACGATGAAACACAGAAATTGCATCGGAATTGAATACAAAAGGCACAATGCCGACTCAAGTACTAGAAGACAGGCTCTTCTTACTGTCTATGTTTTGAACCTTTCCTGGGTTACCGGTTTTAGATTCAGACCGTTCACTTCAGGTTTACTGTATCCCTTGGACCTTCTTATTGACAACGAAACACAGAAACTGCATCGGAAGTAAATAGAAAAGGCACACTGTCGACTTAAGTACAAGAAAACTGACTCTTCTTACTGTCTATGATTTGAACAATTCCTGTGACACTAGTTTTAGATTCCGATGCTTCACTTCAGGTTTACTGTATCCCTTGGACCTTCTTATTGACGACGAAACACAGAAATTGAATCGGAATTAAATACAAAAGGCACAATGCCGACTTAAGTACAAGAAACTGACTTTTCTTACTGTCTATGTTATGAACCATTCCTGGGACACTAGTTATAGATTCCGATGCTTCACTTCAGGTTTACTGTATCCCTCTGACCATTTTATTGACGATAAAACACAGAAATTGCATCGGAATTAAATACCAAAGGCACAATGCCGACTTAAGTACAAGAAAACTGATTCTTGTTACTGTCTATGTTTTTAACCATTCCTGTGACACTAGTTATAGATTCCGATGCTTCACTTCAGGTTTACTGTATCCCTCTGACCGTCTTATTGACGATGAAACGCAGAAATGGCATCGGAATTAAATACAAAAGGCACAATGCCGACTTAAGTACAAGAAAATTAATTCTTCTTATTGCCTATGTTTTGAACCATTCCTGTGACACTAGTTATAGATTCCGATGACTCACTTCAGGAATACTGTATCCCTCTGACCTTCTTATTGACGATGAAACACAGAAATTGCATCGGAATTATATACAAAAGGCACAATGCCGACTGAAGTACAAGAAGACTGACTCTTCTTACTGTCTATTTTTTGAATCATTCCTGTGGCACTAGTTATAGATTCCGATGCCTCACTTCAGGTTTACTATATCCCTCTTACCTTCTTATTGACGATCAAACACAGAAAATTGATCGGAATTAAATACGAAATGCACAATGCCGCCTCAAGTACAAGAAGACTGGCTCTTCTCACTGTCTATGTTTTAAACCATTCCTGTGACACTAGTTATAGATTCCGATGCTTCACTTCAGGTTTACTGTATCCAGCTGACCTTCTTATTGACGATGAAACGCAGAAATTGCATCGGAATTAAATACAAAAGGTACAATGCCCTACTTAAGTACAAGAAGACTGACTCATCTCACTGTCTATGTTTTGAATCACTCCTGTGACACAAGTTATAGATTCTGATGCTTCACTTCAATTTTACTGTATCCCTCTGACATTCTTATTGACGATGAAACACAGAAATTGCATCGGAATTAAATACAAAAAGCTGAATGCCGTCTTAAGTACAAGAAGACTGACTCTTCCTACTTCCTATGTTTTGAACCATTCCTGTGACACTAGTTTTAGATTCGGATGCTTCACTTCAGGTTTACCGTATCCCCCTGACCTTCATATTGACGATGAAACACAGAAATTGCATCGGAATTAAATTCAAAAGGCACAATGCCGACTCAAGTACTAGAAGACTGACTTTTCTTACTGCCTATGTTTTGAACCATTCCTGTGACACTAGTTATAGACTCCGATGCTTCACATCAGGTTTACTGTATCCCTCAGACCGTCGTATTGACGATGAAACACAGAAATTGCATCGGAATTAAATACAAAAGGCACAATGCCGACTTAAGTACAAGAAAACTGATTCTTCCTACTGTCTATGTTTTGAACCTTTCCTGTGAGACCAGTCTTTGATTTTGATGCTTGACTTCAGGTTTACAGTATCCCTTGGACCTTCTTATTGACGACGAAACACAGAAACTGCATCGGAAGTAAATACAAAAGGCACAATGCCGACTCGAGTGCAAGAAGGCTGGTTCTTCTTCCTGTCTATGTTTTGAACCTTTCCTGTGACACTAGTTATAGATTCCGATGCTTCACTTCAGGTCTACTGTATCCAGCTGACCTTCTTATTGACGATGAAACACAGAAATTGCATCGGAATTAAATACAAATGGCACAATCCCCACTTAAGTACAAGAAGACTGACTCTTCTTACTGTCTATGTTTTGAACCATTCCTGTGACACTACTTATAGATTGTGATGCTTCACTTCAGGTTTACTGTATCCCTCTGACCTTCTTATTGAGGATGAATCACGGAAATTGCATCGGAATTAAACACAAAAGGCACAATGCCGACTTTAGTACAAGAAAACTGATTCTTCTTACTGTCTATGTTTTGAACCATTCCTGTGACACTAGTTATAGATTCCGATGCTTCACTTCAGGTTTACTGTATATGTCTGACCTTCTTATTGACGATGAAACACAGAAATTGCATCGGAATTGAATACAAGAGGAACAATGCCGACTCAAGCACAAGAAGACTGGCTCCTCTTACTGTCTATGTTTTGAACCATTCCTGTGACACTAGTTATAGATTCCGATGCTTCACTTCAGGTTTACAGTATCCCTCTGACCTTCTTATTGACGATGAAACACAGAAATTGCATCTGAATTATATACAAAAGGCACAATGCCGACTTAAGTACAAGAAGACTGACTCTTCTTACTGTCTATGATTTGAATCATTCATGTGGCACTAGTTATAGATTCCGATGCTTCATTTCAGGTTTACTGTATCACTCTTACCTTCTTATTGACGATCAAACACAGAAAATTGATCGGATTAAATACTAAAGGCACAGTGCCGACTCAAGTACAAGAAGACTGGCTCTTCTAACTGTCTATGTTTTGAACCATTCCTGTGACACTAGTTATAGATTCCGATGCTTCACTTCAGGTTTACTGTATCCAGCTGACCTTCTTATTGACGATGAAACGCAGAAATTGCATCGGAATTAAATACATAAGGTACAATGCCCTACTTAAGTACAAGAAGACTGACTCATCTTACTGTCTATGTTTTGAATCACTCCTGTGACACAAGTTATAGATTCCGATGCTCAACTTCATGTTTACTGTATCCGTCTGACCTTCATATTGACGATGAAACACAGATATTGCATCGGAATTAAATACAAAAGGCACAATGAAGAGTGAAGTACAAGCAGTCTTGCTCTTCTTACTGTCTATATTTTGAACCTTTCCTGTGATACCGGTTCTATATTCCGATGCTTCACCTCAGGTTTACTGTATCCCTTGGCCCTTCTTAATGACGACGAAACACAGAAATTGCATCGGAATTAAATAGAAAAGGCACAATGCCGACTTAAGTGCAAGAGAACTGAATCTTCTTCCTGTCTATGTTTTGAACCACTACTGTGACACTAGTTATAGGTTCCGATGCATCACTTCGAGTTTACTATATCCCGCTGACCTTCTTATTGACGATGAACCACAGAAATTGCATCGGAATTAATTACAAAAGGCACAATGCCGACTTAAGTACAAGAAAACTGACTCTTCTTACTGTCTATATTTTGAACCATTCCTGTGACACTAGTTATAGATTCCGATGTTTCACTTCAGGTTTACTGTTTCCCTCTAACATTCTTATTGACGACGAAACACAGAAATTGCATCGAAATTAAATACAAAAGGCACAATGCCGACTCAAGTACTAGAAGACTGACTTTTCTTACTGCCTATGTTTTGAACCATTCCTGTGACACTAGTTATAGACTCCGATGCTTCACATCAGGTTTACTGTATCCCTCAGACCGTTGTATTGACGATGAAACACAGAAATTGCATCGGAATTAAATACAAATGGCACAATGCCGACTCGAGTACAAGAAGACTGGCTCTTCTTCCTGTCTATGTTTTGAACCATTCCTGCGACACTAGTTATAGATTCCGATGCTTCACTTCAGGACTACTGTATCCAGCTGACCTTCTTATTGACGATGAAACACAGAAATTGCATCGGAAATAAATACAAATGGCACAATGCTGACTTAAGTACAAGAAGACTGACGCTTCTTACTGTCTATGCTTTGAACCATTCCTGTGACACTAGTTATAGATTCCGAAGCTTCACTTCAGTTTTACTGTATCCCTCTGACCTTCGTATTGACGATGAAACACAGATATTGCATCGGAATTAAATTCAAAAGCACAATGCCGACTCAAGCACAAGAAGACTGGCTCTTCTTACTGCCTATGATTTGAACCTTTCCTGTGAGACCGGTTTTAGATTCCGATGCTTCACTTCAGGTTTACTGTATCCCTTGGACCTTCTTATTGACGACGAAAAATACAGCAATTGCATCGGAATTAAATAGCAAAGGCACAATGCCGACTTAAGTACAAGAAAACTAACACTTCTTACTGTCTATGTTTTGAACTATTCCTGTGACACTAGTTATAGACTCCGATTCTTCACTTCAGGCTTACTGTTTCCCTCTGACCTTCTTATTGACGATGAAACACAGAAATTGCATCTGAATTAAATACAAAAGGCACAATGCCGACTCAAATACAAGAAGACTGGCTCTTCTTACTGTCAATGTTTTGAACCTTTCCTGTGAGACCGGTTTTAGATTCCGATGCTTCACTTCAGGTTTACTGTATCCATGGACCTTCTTATTGACGATCAAACACAGAAATTGCATCGGAATTAAATACAAAACGCACAATGCCGACTTAAGTACAAGAAGACTGGCTCTACTAACTTTCTATGTTTTGAACCTTTCCTGTGAGACCGGTTTTAGATTCCGATGCTTCACTTCAGGTTTACTGTATCTCTTGGACCTTCTTATTGACGACGAAACACAGAAATTGCATCGGAATTAAATACAAAAGGCACAATGCCGACTTAAGTACAAGAAAACTGACTCTTCTTACTGTCTATGCTTTGAACCATTCCTGTGACACTAGTTATAGATTCCGATGCTTCACTTCAGGTTTACTGTATCCCTCTGACCTTCTTATTGACGATGAAATACAGAAATTGCATCAGAATTAAATACAAAAGGCACAATGCCGACTTAAGTACAAGAAAACTGATTCTTCTTACTGACTATGCTTTGAACCTTTCCTGTGAGACCAGTCTTTGATTTTGATGCTTGACTTCAGGTTTACAGCATCCCTTGGACCTTCTTATTGACGACAAAACACAGAAATTGCATCGGAATTAAATAGAGAAGGCACAATGCCTACTTTAGAACAAGAAAACAGAGTCTTCTTACTGTCTATGTTTGAACCATTCCTGTGACACTAGTTATAGATTCCGATGCTTCACTTCAGGTTTACTGTATCCCTGTGACCTTCTTATTGACAATGAAACACAGAAATTGCATCAGAATTAAATACAAAAGGCACAATGCCGACTCAAGTACAAGAAGACTGGCTCTACTTACTTTCTATGTTTTGAACCTTTCCTGTGAGACCGGTTTTAGATTCCGATGCTTCACTTCAGGTTTACTGTCTCTCTTGGACCTTCTTATTGACGACGAAACACAGAAATTGCATCGGAATTAAATACAAAAGGCACAATGCCGACTTAAGTACAAGAAAACTGATTCTTCTTACTGTCGATGTTATGAACCATTCCTGTGACACTAGTTATAAATTCCGATGCTTCACTTCAGGTTTACTGTATCCCTCTGACCTTCTTATTGACGATGAAACACAGAAATTGCTTCGGAATTAAACACAAAAGGCACAATGCCGACTTAAGTACAAGAAAACTGATTCTTCTTACTGTCTATGTTTTTAACCATTCCTGTGACACTAGTTATAGATTCCGATGCTTCTCTTCAGGTTTACTGTATCCCTCTGACCGTCTTATTGACGATGAAACACAGAAATTGCATCGGAATTGAATACAAAAGGCACAATGCCGACTCAAGTACTAGAAGACAGGCTCTTCTTACTGTCTATGTTTTGAACCTTTCCTGGGTTACCGGTTTTAGATTCAGACCGTTCACTTCAGGTTTACTGTATCCCTTGGACCTTCTTATTGACAACGAAACACAGAAACTGCATCGGAAGTAAATAGAAAAGGCACACTGTCGACTTAAGTACAAGAAAACTGACTCTTCTTACTGTCTATGATTTGAACAATTCCTGTGACACTAGTTTTAGATTCCGATGCTTCACTTCAGGTTTACTGTATCCCTTGGACCTTCTTATTGACGACGAAACACAGAAATTGAATCGGAATTAAATACAAAAGGCACAATGCCGACTTAAGTACAAGAAACTGACTTTTCTTACTGTCTATGTTATGAACCATTCCTGGGACACTAGTTATAGATTCCGATGCTTCACTTCAGGTTTACTGTATCCCTCTGACCATTTTATTGACGATAAAACACAGAAATTGCATCGGAATTAAATACCAAAGGCACAATGCCGACTTAAGGTCAAGAAAACTGATTCTTGTTACTGTCTATGTTTTTAACCATTCCTGTGACACTAGTTATAGATTCCGATGCTTCACTTCAGGTTTACTGTATCCCTCTGACCGTCTTATTGACGATGAAACGCAGAAATGGCATCGGAATTAAATACAAAAGGCACAATGCCGACTTAAGTACAAGAAAATTAATTCTTCTTATTGCCTATGTTTTGAACCATTCCTGTGACACTAGTTATAGATTCCGATGACTCACTTCAGGAATACTGTATCCCTCTGACCTTCTTATTGACGATGAAACACAGAAATTGCATCGGAATTATATACAAAAGGCACAATGCCGACTGAAGTACAAGAAGACTGACTCTTCTTACTGTCTATTTTTTGAATCATTCCTGTGGCACTAGTTATAGATTCCGATGCCTCACTTCAGGTTTACTATATCCCTCTTACCTTCTTATTGACGATCAAACACAGAAAATTGATCGGAATTAAATACGAAATGCACAATGCCGCCTCAAGTACAAGAAGACTGGCTCTTCTCACTGTCTATGTTTTAAACCATTCCTGTGACACTAGTTATAGATTCCGATGCTTCACTTCAGGTTTACTGTATCCAGCTGACCTTCTTATTGACGATGAAACGCAGAAATTGCATCGGAATTAAATACAAAAGGTACAATGCCCTACTTAAGTACAAGAAGACTGACTCATCTCACTGTCTATGTTTTGAATCACTCCTGTGACACAAGTTATAGATTCCGATGCTTCACTTCAATTTTACTGTATCCCTCTGACCTTCTTATTGACGATGAAACACAGAAATTGCATCGGAATTAAATACAAAAAGCTGAATGCCGTCTTAAGTACAAGAAGACTGACTCTTCCTACTTCCTATGTTTTGAACCATTCCTGTGACACTAGTTTTAGATTCGGATGCTTCACTTCAGGTTTACCGTATCCCCCTGACCTTCATATTGACGATGAAACACAGAAATTGCATCGGAATTAAATTCAAAAGGCACAATGCCGACTCAAGTACTAGAAGACTGACTTTTCTTACTGCCTATGTTTTGAACCATTCCTGTGACACTAGTTATAGACTCCGATGCTTCACATCAGGATTACTGTATCCCTCAGACCGTCGTATTGACGATGAAACACAGAAATTGCATCGGAATTAAATACAAAAGGCACAATGCCGACTTAAGTACAAGAAAACTGATTCTTCCTACTGTCTATGTTTTGAACCTTTCCTGTGAGACCAGTCTTTGATTTTGATGCTTGACTTCAGGTTTACAGTATCCCTTGGACCTTCTTATTGACGACGAAACACAGAAACTGCATCGGAAGTAAATACAAAAGGCACAATGCCGACTCGAGTGCAAGAAGGCTGGTTCTTCTTCCTGTCTATGTTTTGAACCTTTCCTGTGACACTAGTTATAGATTCCGATGCTTCACTTCAGGTCTACTGTATCCAGCTGACCTTCTTATTGACGATGAAACACAGAAATTGCATCGGAATTAAATACAAATGGCACAATCCCCACTTGAGTACAAGAAGACTGACTCTTCTTACTGTCTATGTTTTGAACCATTCCTGTGACACTACTTATAGATTGTGATGCTTCACTTCAGGTTTACTGTTTCCCTCTGACCTTCTTATTGACGATGAAACACAGAAATTGCATCTGAATTAAGTACAAAAGGCACACTGCCGACTCAAGTACAAGAAGACTGGCTGTTCTTACTGTCTATGATTTCAACCTTTCCAGTGAGACCGGTTTTAGATTCCGATGCTTCACTTCAGGTTTACTGTATCCCTTGGACCTTCTTATTGACGATCAAACACAGAAATTGCATCGGAATTAAATACAAAAGGCACAATGCCGACTTAAGTACAAGAAGACTGACTCTTCTTACTGTCTATGCTTTGAACCGTTCCTGTGACACTAGTTGTAGATTCCGATGCTTCACTTCAGGTATACTGTATCCCTCTGACCTTCTTATTGACGATGAAATACAGAAATTGCATCGGAATTAAATACAAAAGGCACAATGCCGACTTAAGTACAAGAAGACTGATTCTTCTTACTGTCTATGTTTTGAACCTCTCCTGTGAGACCAGTCTTTAAATTTGATGCTTGACTTCAGGTTTACAGTATCCCTTGGACCTTCTTATTGACGACGAAACACAGAAACTGCATCGGAAGTAAATAGAAAAGGCACAATGTTGACTTAAGTACAAGAAAACTGACTGTTCTTACTGTCTATGATTTGAACAATTCTTGTGACACTAGTTATACGTTCCGATGCATCACTTCAGGTTTACTGTATCCCTCTGCCCTTCTTATTGACGATGAAACACAGAAATTACATCGGAATTAAATACAGAAGGCACAATGCCGACTTAAGTATAAGAAAACCGACTCTTCTTACTGTCTATGCTTTGAACCATTCCTGTGACACTAGTTATAGATTCCGATGCTTCACTTCAGGTTTACTATGTCCCTCTGACCTTCTTATTGACGATGAAACACAGAAATTGCATCGGAGTTAAATACAAAAGGCACAATGAAGACTCAAGTACAAGAAGACTGGTTCTTCTTACTGTCTATGTTTTGAACCTTTCCCGTGAGACCAGTTTTAGATTCCGATGCTTCACTTCAGGTTTACTGTATCCCTTGCGCCTTCTGCTTGACGGCGAAACACAGACATTGCATCGGAATTAAATAGAAAAGGAACAATGCCGACTTAAGTACAAGAAAACTGACTCATCTTCCTGCCTATGTTTTGAACCATTCATGTGACACTAGTTATAGATTCCGACGCTTCACTTCAAGTTTACTGTATCCCTCTGACCGTCTTATTGACGACGAAACACAGAAATTGCATCGGAATTAAATACAAAAGGCACAATGCCGGCTCAAGTACTAGAAGTTTGGCTCTTCTTACTGTCTATGTTTTGAACCTTTCCTGTGATATCGGTTTTAGTTGCGGATGATTCACTTCAGGTTTACTGTATCCCTCTGACCTTATTGACGATGAAACACAGAAATTGCATCGGAATTAAATACAAAAGGCACAATGCCGACTCAAGTACAAGAAGACTGGCTCTTCTTACTGTCAATGTTTTGAACCATTCCTGTGATACCGGTTTTAGTTGCGGATGATTCACTTCAGGTTTACTGTATCCTTTGGACCTTCTTTTGCCGACGAAACACAGAAACTGCATCGGAATTAAATAGAAAAGGCACAATGTCGACTTAAGTACAGGAAAACTGACTCTTCTTACTGTCTATGCTTTGAACCATTCAGGTGACACTAGTTATAGATTCCGATGCTTCACTTCAGGTTTACTGTATCCCTCTGACTTTGCTATTGACGATGAAACACAGAAATTGCATCGGATTTAAATACAAAAGGCACAATGCCGACACAAGTACTAGAAGACAGGCTCTTCTTACTGTCTATGTTTTGAACCTTTCCTGGGTTACCGGTTTTAGATTCCGACCCTTCACTTCAGGTTTTCTGCATCCCTTGGACCTTCTTATTGACGACGATACACAGAAACTACATCGGAAGTAAATAGAAAAGGCACAATCTCGACTTAAGTACAAGAAAACTGACTCTTCTTACTGTGTATGATTTGAACCATTCCTGTGACACTAGGTATAGGTTCCGATGCATCACTTCAGGTTTACTGTATCCCTCTGCGCTTCTTATTGAGGATGAAACACAGAATTTGCATCGGAATTAAATACAAAAGGCACAATGCCGACTTAAGTATAAGAAAACCGACTCTTCTTACTGTCTATACTTTGAACCATTCCTGTGACAATAGTTATAGATTCCGTTGCTTCACTTCAGGTTTACTGTATCCCTCTGACCTTCTTAATGACGATGAAACACAGAAATTGCATCGGAATTATATACAAAGGGCACAATGCCGACTCAAGCATGAGAAGACTGGCTCTTCGTACTGTCTATATTTTGAACCTTTCCTGTGATACCGGTTTTAGATTCCGATGCTTCACTTCAGGTTTACTGTATCCCTTGGACCTTCTTATTGACGACGAAACACAGAAACTGCATCGGAATTAAATGGAAAAGGCACAATGTCGACTTAAGTACAAGTAAACTGACTCTTCTTACTGTCTATGGTTTGAACCATTCCTGTGACACTAGTTATAGGTTCTGATGCATCACTTCGGGTTTACTGTATCCCTCTGACCTTATTGACGATGAAACACAGAAATTGCATCGGAATTAAATACAAAAGGCACAAAGCCGACTCAAGTACAAGAAGACTGGCTCTTCTAACTGTCTATGTTTTGAACCTTTCCTGTGAGACCCGTTTTAGATTCCGATGCTTCACTTCAGGTATACTGCATCCCTTGGACTTTCTCATTGACGACGAAACACAGAAATTGCATCGGAATTCAATAGAAAAGGCACAATGCCGACTTAAGAACAAGAAAACTGACTCCTCTTACTGTCTATGTTTTGAACCATTCCTGTGACACTAGTTATAGATTCCGATGCTTCCCTTCAGGTTTACTGTATCCCTCTGACCTTCTTATTGACGATGAAACACAGAAATTGCATCGGAATAGAAACAAAAGGCACAATGCCGACTTAAGTACAAGAAGACTGACTCTTATTACTGTCTATGTTTTGAACTATTCCTGTGACATTAGTTATAGATTCCGATGGTTCACTTCAGGTTCACGGTATCCCTCTGACCTTCTTATTGATGATTAAACACAGAAATTGCATCGGAAACAAATACAAAAGGCACAATGCCGACTTAAGTACACGGAAACTGACTCCTCTTACTGACTATGTTTTGAACCATTCCCGTGACACTAGTAATAGATTCCGAAGCTTCACTTCAGGTTTACTGTATCCCTCCGACCTTCTTATTGATGATGAAACACAGAAATTGCATCGGAATTAAATAGAAAAGGCACAATGCCGACTTAAGTACAAGAAAACTGACTCTTCTTAGTGTCTATGTTTTTAACCATTCCTGTGACACTAGTTATGGATTCCGATGCTTCACTTCAGGTTTACTGTGTCCCTCTGACCTTCTTATTGACGATGAAACACAGAAATTGCATCGGAATTAAATACAAAAGGCACAATCCCGACTCTAGTACAAGAAGACTGGCTCTTCCTACTGTCTATATTCTGTACCTTACCTGTAAGACCGGTTTTAGATTCCGATGCTTCGCTTCAGGTATACTGCATCGCTCTGACCTTCTTAATGACGATGAAACGCAGAAATTGCATCGGAATACAAACAAAAGGCACAATGCCGACTTAAGTAAAGGAAGACTGACTTTTCTTACTGTCGATGCTTTGAACCATTCCTGTGACACTAGTTATAGATTCCGATGGTTCACTTCAGGTTTACTGTATCCCTCTGACCTTCTTGTTGACGATGAGACACAGAAATTGCATAGGAATTAAGTACAAAAGGCACAATGCCGACTCTAGTACAAGAAGACTGGCTCTTCTTACTGTCTATGTTTTGAACCTTTCCTGTGAGACCGGTTTTAGATTCCGATGCTTCACTACAGGTTTACTGTATCCCTTGGACATTCTTATTGTCGACGAAACACTGAAATTGCATCGGAATGAAATAGAAAAGGCACAATGTCGACTTAAGTTCAAGAAAACTGACTCTTCTTACTGTCTATGGTTCGAACCATTCCTGTGACACTACTTATAGATTCCGATGCTTCACTTCAGGTTTACTGTATCCCTCTCACCTTCTTATTGACGATGCAACACAGAAATTGCATCGGAATTAAATACAAAAGACACAAAGCCGACTTAATTATAAGAAAACTGACTCTTCTTACTGTCTATGCTTTGAACCATTCCTGTGACACTAGTTATAGATTCCGATGCTTCACTTCAGGTTTACTGAATCCTTTGGACCTTCTTATTGACGATGGAACACAGAAAATGCATCGGAATTAAATACAAAAGGCACAATGCAGACTTAAGTACAAGAAAACTGACTCTTCTTACTGTCTATGTTTTGAACCATTCCTGTGACACTAGTTATAGATTCCGATGCTTCACTTCAGGTTTACTGTACCCCTCCGACCTTCTTATTGATGATGAAACACAGAATTTGCATCGGAATTGAACAGTAAAGGCACAATGTTGACTTAAATACAAGAACACTGACTCTTCTTACTGTCTATGGTTTTAACTATTCCTGTGACACTATTTATATATTCCGCTGCTTCACTTCAGGTTTACTGTATCCCTCTGACCGTCTTATTGACGATGAAACACAGAAATTGCATCGGAATTAATTAAAAAAGGTACAATGGCGACTTAAGTACAGAAAACTGACTCTTCTTACTGTCTATGTTTTGAACTATTCCTGTGTCGTTGGTTATAGATTCCGATGCTTCACTTCAGGTTTACTGTATCCCTTGAACCTTCTTATTGACGACGAAACACAGAAATTGCGTCGGAAATAAATATAAAAGCTCAATGCTGACTTAAGTACAAGAAAACTGATTCTTCTTACTGTCTATGTCTTTAACCATTCCTGTGACACTAGTTATAGATTCCGATGCTTCACTTCAGGTTTACTGTATCCCTCTGACCTCCTTATTGACAATGAAACACAGAAATTGCATCGGAATACAAACAAAAGGCACAATGCCGACTTAAGGACAAGAAGACTGACTCTTCTTACTGTCTATGTTTTGAAGCATTCCTGTGACACGAGTTATTGATTCCGATGGTTCACTTCAGGTTTACTGTATCCCTCTGACCTTCTTATTGACGATGAAACACAGAAATTGCATCGGAATTAAATACAAAAGGCACAATGCCAACTCAAGTACAAGAAGACTGACTCTTCTTACTGCCTATGTTTTGAACCATTCCTGTGACACTAGTTATAGATTCCGATGTTTCACTTCACGTTTACTGTATCCCTCACACCTTCTTATTGACGTGAAACACAGAATTTGCATCGTAATTAAATACAAAAGGCACAATAAAGACTAAAGTACAAGAAGACTGGCTCATCTTACTGTCTATGCTTTGAACCTCTCCTGTGAGACCGGTTTTAGATTCCGTTGCTTGACTTAAGGTTTAATGTATCCCTTGCACCTTCTTATTGACGATGAAACACAGAAATTGCATCGGAATTAAATACATAAGGCACAATGCCGACTTAAGTACAAGAAAACTGACTCTTCTTACTGTCTATGTTTTGAACCTTTCCTGTGACACTAGTTATAGATTCCGATGCTTCACTTCAGGTTTACCGTACCCCTCCGACCTTCTTATTGATGATGTAACACAAAAATTGCATCGGAATTAAACAGAAAAGGCACAATGCCGACTTAAGTACAAGAAAACTGACTCTTCTTACTGTCTATGGTTTTAACCATTCCTGTGACACTAGTTATAGATTCCGATGATTCACTTCATGTATACTAAATCCCTTGGACCTTATTATTGACGATGGATCACAGAAATTGCATCGGAAATAAATACAAAAGGCACAATGCAGACTTAAGTACAAGAAAACTGACTCTTCTTACTCTCTACGTTTTGAACCATTCCTGTGACACTAGTTATAGATACCGAAGCTTCACTTCATTTTTACTGTACCCCTTCGACATTCTTATTGATGATGAAACGCAGAATTTGCATCGGAATTAAACAGAAAAGGCACAACGCCGACTTAAGTACCAGAAAACTGACTCTTCTTACTGTCTATGGTTTTAACCTATCCTGTGACACTAGTTATATATTCCGATGCTTCACTTCAGGATTACTGTATCCCTCTGACCCTCTTATTGAAGATGAAACAGAGAAATTGCATCGGAATTAATTATAAAAGGCACAATGCCGACTTAAGTACAGAAAACTGACTCTTATTACTGTCTATATTTGAACCATTCCTGTGTCATTAGTTATAGACTCCGATGCTTCACTTCAGGTTTACTGTATCCCTTGGACCGTCTTATTGACGACGAAACACAGAAATTGCATCAGAATTAAATAGAAAAGCTCAATGCCGACTTAAGTACAAGAAAACTGATTCATCTTTCTGTCTATGTTTTAACCATTCCTGTGACACTAGTTATAGATTCCGATGCTTCACTTCAGGTTTACTGTACCCCTTGGACCTTCTTATTGGCGACGAAACACAGAAATTGCATGGGAAATAAATAGAAAAGCACAATGCCGACTTAAGTACAAGAAAACTGACTCTTCTTGCTGTCTATGTTTTGAACCACTCCTGTGACAATTATTACAGATTCCGATGCTTCACTTCAGGTTTACTGTATCCCTATGACCTTCTTATTGACGATGAAATACAGAAATTCCATCGGAATTAAATACAAAAGGCACAATGCCGACTTCAGTACAAGAAAACTGACTCTTCTTACTGTCTATGCCTTGAACCATTCCCGTGACACTAGTTATAGATTCCGATTCTTCACTTTAGGTTTACTGTATGCCTCCGACCTTCTTATTGACGACGAAACACAGAAATTGCATCGGAATTAAATAGAAAAGGCACAATGCCGACATAAGCACACGGAAACTCACTCTTCTTACTGCTATGATTCGAACCATTCCTGTGACACTAGTTATGGATTCCGATGCTTCACTTCAGGTTTACTGTATCCCTCTGACCGTCTTATTGACGATCAAACACAGAAATTGCACCGGAATTAAATACAAAAGGCACAATGCTGACTCAAGTACAATAAGACTGGCTCTTCTTACTGTCTATGATTTGAACCTTTTCTGTGAGACCGGTTTTAGATTCCGATGCTTCACTTCAGGTTTACTGTATCCCTCTGACCTTCTTATTGACGATGAAACACAAAAATTGCATCGGAATTAAATACAAAAGGCACAATCCCGACTCTAGTACAAGAAGACTGGCTCTTCTTACTGTCTATATTCTGTACCTTTCCCGCGAGACCGGTTTTAGATTCCGATGCTTCGCTTCTGGTATACTGCATCGCTCTGACTTTCTTAATGACGATGAAACGCAGAAATTGCATCGGAATACAAACAAATGGCACAATGCCGACTTAAGTACAAGAAGACTGACTCTTCTTACTGTCTATGCTTTGCACCATTCCTGTGACGCTAGTTATAGATTCCGATGGTTCACTTCAGGTTTACTGTATCCCTCTGACCTTCTTATTGACGATGAAACATAGGAATTGCATAGGAATTAAATACAAAAGGCACAATGCCGACTCTAGTACAAGAAGACTGGCTCTTCTTACTGTCTATGTTTTGAACCTTTCCTGTGAGACCAGTTTTAGATTCCGATGCTTCACTACATGATTACTGTATCCCTTGGACCTTCTTATTGACGACGAAACACTGAAATTGCATCGGAATTAAATAGAAAAGGCACAATGTCGACTTATGTTCAAGAAAACTGACTCTTCTTACTGTCTATGGTTCGAACCGTTCCTGTGACACTAGTTATAGATTCCGATGCTTCACTTCAGGTTTACTGTATCCCTCTCACCTTCGTATTGACGATGAAACACTCACTTTGCATCGGAATTAAATACAAAAGACACAACGCCGACTTAACTTTAAGGAAAGTGACTCTTCTTACTGTCTATGCTTTGAACCATTCCTGTGACACTAGTTATAGATTCCGATGCTTCACTTCAGGTTAACTGTACCCCTCCGACCTTCATATTGCTGATGAAACACAGAATTTGCATCGCAATTAAGCAGAAAATTCATAATGCTGACTTAAGTACAAGAAAACTGACTCTTCTTACTGTCTATGGTTTTAACCGTTCCTGTGACACTAGTTATTATTCCAATGCTTCACTTCAGGTTTACTGTATCCCTCTGACCCTCTTATTGACGATGAGACACAGAAATTGCATCGGAATTAATAAAAAAAGGCACAGTCACGACTAAAGTACAGGAAGACTATCTCTTCTTACTGTCTATATTTTGAACCATTCCTGTGACACTAGTTATAGATTCCGATGCTTCACTTCAGGTTAACTGTACCCCTCCGACCTTCTTATTGATGATGAAACACAGAATTTGCATCGGAATTAAACAGAAAAGGCACAATGTTGACTTAAGTACAAGAAAACTGACTCTTCTTACTGTCTATGGTTTTAACCATTCCTGTGACACTAGTTATAGATTCCGATGCTTCACTTCAGGTTTACTGCACCCCTCCGACATTCTTATTGATGATGAAACACAGAATTTGCATCGGAATTAAACAGAAAAGGCACAACGCCGACTTAAGTACCAGAAAACTGACTCTTCTTACTGTCTATGGTTTTAACCTGTCCTGTGACACTAGTTATATATTCCGATGCTTCAATACAGGTTTACTGTATCCCTCTGACCCTCTTATTGACGATGAAACACAGAAATTGCATCGGAATTTATTAAAAAAGGCACAATGCCGACTTAAGTACAGAAAACTGACTCTTCTTACTGTCTATGATTTGAATCATTTCTGTGTCATTAGATATAGATTCCGATGCATCACTTCAGGTTTACTGTATCCCTTGGACCGTCTTATTGCCGACGAAACACAGAAATTGCATCGGAATTAAATAGAAAAACTCAATGCCGACTTAAGTACAAGAAAACTGATTCATCTTACTGTCTATGTTTTTAACCATTCCTGTGACACTAGTTATAGATTCCGATGCTTCACTTCAGGTTTACTGTACCCCTTGGACCTTCTTATTGGCGACGAAACACAGAAATTGCATCGGAAATAAATAGAAAAGCACAATGCCGACTTAAGTACAAGAAAACTGACTCTTCTTACTGTCTATGTTTTGAACCACTCCTGTGCACTTATTATAGATTCCGATGCTTCACTTGAGGTTTACTGTATCCCTCTGACTGTCTTATTGCCCATGAAACATAGAAATTGCATTGGAATTAAATAGAAAAGCACAATGCCGACGTAAGTACAAGAAAACAGACTCTTCTTACTGTCTATGTTTTGAACCACTCCTGTAATGACACTAGTTATAGATTCCAATGCTTCACATCAGGTTTACTCTATCACTCTGACCTTCTTATTGACGATAAAATACAGAAATTGCATCGGAATACAAACAAAAGGCACAATGCCGACTTAAGTACAAGAAGACTGGCTCTTCTTACTGTCTATGATTTGAACGTTTCCTGTGAGACCGGTTTTAGATTCCGATGCTTCACTTCAGGTTTACTATATCCCTCTGACCGTCTTATTGACGATGAAACACAGAAATTGCATCGGAATTAAATACAAAATGCACCGTCACGACATAAGTACAGGAAGACTGGCTCTTCTTACTGTCTATATTTTGAACCTCTCCAGTGAGACCAGTTTTAGATTCCGATGCTTGAGTTCAGGTTTAATGTATCCGTTGGACCTTCGTATTGACGATGAAACACAGAAATTGCATCGGAATTAAATACAAAAGGCACATTGCCGACATAAGTACAAGAAAACTGACTCTTCTTACTGTCTATGTTTTGAACCATTCCTGTGACACTTGTTTTAGATTCCGATGCTTCACTTCAGGATTACTGTATCCCTCCGACGTTCTTATTGATGATGAAACACAGAAATTGCATCGGAATTAAATAGAAAAGGCACAATGCCGACTTATGTACAAGAAAACCGACTCTTCTTACTGTCTATGTTTTTAACCATTCCTGTGACACTAGTTATAGATTCCGATGCTTCACATCAGGTTTTACTATATCCCTCTGACCTACTTATTGACGATGAAACACAGAAATTGCATTGGATTTAATTACAAAAGGCACAATGCCGACTTAAGTAAAAGAAAACTGACTCTTCTTACTGTCTATGATTTGAACCGCTCCTGTGACATTAGTTATGGATTACGATGCTTCACGTCAGGTTTACTGTATCCCTCTGACCTTCTTTTTGACGATGAAACACAGAAATTGCATCGGAATTAAATACAAAAGGCACAATCCCGCCTCTAGTACAAGAAGACTGACTCTTCTTACTGTCTATGCTTTGAACCATTAATGTGACACTAGTTATAGATTTCGATGGTTCACTTCAGGTTTACGGTATGCCTCTGACCTTCTTATTGACGATGAAACACAGAAATTGCATAGGAATTAAATACAAATGGCACAATGCCGACTCTAGTACAAGAAGACTGGCTCTTCTTACTGTCTATGTTTTGAACCTTTCCTGTGAGACCAGTTTTAGATTCCGATGCTTCACTACAGGTTTACTGTATCCCTTGGACCTTCTTATTGACGACGAAACACTGAAATTGCATCGGAATTAAATAGAAAAGGCACAATGTCGACTTAAGTTCAAGAAAACTGACTCTTCTTACTGTCTATTTTTCGAACCATTCCTGTGACACTAGTTATAGATTCCGATGCTTCACTTCAGGTTTACTGTATCCCTCTCACCTTCTTATTGCCGATGAAACACAGAAATTGCATCGGAATTAAATACAAAAGACACAATGAAGACTTAACTCTAAGAAAACTGACTCTTCTTACTGTCTGTGCTTTGAACCATTCCTGTGACACTAGTTATAGATTCCGATGCTTCACTTCAGGTTTACTGAATCCCTTGGACCATCTTATTGACGATGGAACACAGAAATTGCATCGGTATTAAATACAAAAGGCACAATGCGGACTTAAGTTCAGGAAAACTGACTCTTCTTACTGTCTATGTTTTGAACCATTCCTGTGACACTAGTTATAGACTCCGATGCTTCACTTCAGGTTAACTGTACCCCTCCGACCTTATTATTGATGATGAAACACAGAATTTGCATCGGAATTAAACAGAAAAGGCACAATGCTGACTTAAGTACAAGAAAACTGACTCTTCTTACTGTCTTTGGTTTTAACCTTTCCTGTGACACTAGTTATAGATTCCGATGCTTCACTTCAGATTTACTGTATCTGTCTGACCTTCTTATTGACGATGAAATACAGTAATTGCATCGGAATACAAACAAAAGGCACAATGCCGACTTAAGTACAAGTAAACTTACTCTTCTTACTGTCTATGGTTTTAACCATTCCTGTGACACTAGTTATAGATTCCGGTGCTTCACTTCAGGTTTTACTGTATCCCTCTGACCTTCTTATTGACGAAGAAGCACAGAAATTGCATCGGAATTAATTAAAAAAGGCACAATGCCGACTTAAGTACAAGAAAACTGACTCTTCTTACTGCCTATGTTTTGAACCATTCCCGTGACACTAGTAATAGATTCCGATGCTTCACTTCAGGTTTACTGTATCCCTCCGACCTTCTTATTGACGACGAAACACAGAAATTGCTTCGGAATTAAATAGAAAAGGCACAATGCCGACTTAAGCACACGGAAACTCACTCTTCTTAATGTCTATGTTTTGAACCATTCCTGTGACACCAGTTATGGATTCCGATGCTTCACTTCAGGTTTACTGTATCCCTCTGACCGTCTTATTGACGATGAAACACAGAAATTGCACCGGAATTAAATACAAAAGGCACAATGCCGACTCAAGTACATTAAGACTGGCTCTTCTTACTGTCTATGAATTGAACCTTTCCTGTGAGACCGGTTTTAGATTCCGATGCTTCACTTCAGGTCTACTGTACCACTCCGACCTTCTTATTGATGATGTAACACAGAAATTGCATCGGAATTAAACAGAAAAGGCACAATGCCTACTTAAGTACAAGAAAACTGACTCTTCTTACTGTCTATGGTTTTAACCATTCCTGTGACACTAGTTATAGATTCCGATGCTTCACTTCAGGTTTACTGTATCCCTCTGACAGTCTTATTGACCATGAAACACAGAAATTGCATCGGAATTAAATACAAAAGGCACAATGCCGACTTAAGTACACGAAAACTGACTCTTAATACTGTCTATGGTTTTAACCATTCCTGTGACACAAGTTATAGATTCCGATGCTTCACTTCAGGTTTACTGTACCCCTCTGACCTTCTTATTGACGATGAAACGCAGACATTGCATCGGAATTAAATACAAAAGGCACATTGCCGACTTAAGTACAAGAAAACTCACTCTTCTTACTTTCTATGATTTGAACTATTCCTGTGACATTAGTTATAGATTCCGATGCTTCAGTGCAGGTTTTCTGTATCCCTCTGACCTTCGTATTATCGAGGAAACACAGAAATTGCATCGGCATTAAATACAAAATGCACAATGCCGACTTAAGTATAAGAAAACTGATTCTTCTTACGGTCTATGTTTTTAACCAATCCTGTGACACTAGTTATAGATTCCAAAGCTTCACTGCTGGTTTACTGTATCCTTTGGACCTTAGTATTGACGACGAAACACAGAAATTGCATCGGAATTAAATAGAAAAGCACAATGCCGACTTAGGTACAAGAAAACTGATTCTTCTTACTGTCTATGTTTTTAACCAATCCTGTGACACTAGTTATAGATTCCAAAGCTTCACTGCTGGTTTACTGTATCCTTTGGACCTTAGTATTGACGACGAAACACAGAAATTGCATCGGAATTAAATAGAAAAGCACAATGCCGACTTAGGTACAAGAAAACTGACTCTTCTTTCTGTCTATGATTTGAACATTTCCAGTGGCACTAGTTATAGATTCCGATGCTTCACTTCAGGTTTACTGTATCCCTTCTTATTGACGATGAACACAGGAATTGCATCGGAATTATACAGAAAATGCACAATGCCGACTTAAGTACAAGAAGACTGGCTCTTCTTACTGTCTATGTTTTGAAGCTTTTGTGTGAGACCGGTTTTAGATTCCAATGCTTCACTTCAGGTTTACTATATCCCTTGGACCTTCTTATTGACGACGAAACACAGAAACTGCATCGGAATTAAATGGAAAAGGCACAATGCCGACTTAAGTACATGAAAACTGACTCTTCTTACTGTCTATGTTTTGAACCATTCCTGTGAGACTAGTTATAGATTCCGATGCATCACTTCAGGTTTACTGTATCCCTCTGACCTTCTTATTGACGATGAAACACAGATATTGCATCGGAATTAAATACAAAAGGCACAATGCCGACTTAAGTACAAGAAAACTGACTCTTCTTACTGTCTATGCTTTGATCCATTCCTGTGACACTAGTTATACATTCCGATGCTTCACTTCAGTTTTACTGTATCCCTCTGAGCTTCTTATTGGCGATCAAACACAGAAATTGCATCGGAATTAAATACAAAAGGCACAATGCACACTCAAGTACTAGAAGACTGGCTCTCCTTACTGTCTATGATTTGAACCTTTCCTGTGAGACCAGTTTTAGATTCCGATGCTTGACTTCAGGTTTACTGTATCCCTTGGACCTTCATATTGACGACGAAACACAGAAATTGCATAGGACATAAATTGAAAAGGCACAATGCCGACTCAAGGTCAAGAAAACTGATTTTTCTTAATGTCCATGTTTTGAACCATTCCTGTGACACTAGTTAAAGATTCCGATGCTTCACTTCAGGTTTACTGTATCCCTCTGACCTTCTTATTGACGATGAAACACAGAAATTGCATCGGAATTAAATTCAAAAGGCACAATGACGACTCAAGTACAAGAAGACTGGCTCTTCTAACTGTCTATGTTTTGAACCTTTCCTGTGAGTCCGGTTTTAGATTCCGATGCTTCTCTTCAGGTTCACTGTATCCCTTGGACCTTCTTATTGACGACGAAACACAGAAATTGCATCGGAATTATTTAGATAAGGCACAATGCTGACTTAAATACAAGAAAATTGACCCCTCTTACTGTCTATGTTTTGAACCATTGCTGTGACACTAGTTATAGATTCCGATGCTTCACTTCAGGTTTGCTGTATCACTCTGACCGTCTTATTGACGATGAAACACAGAAATTGCATCGGAATTAAATACAAATGGAACAATGCCGACTTAATTATAAGAAAACTGACTGTTCTTAGTGCCTATGGTTTGAACCACTCCTGTGGCACTAGTTATAGACTCCGATGCTTCACTTCAGGTTTACTGTATCCCTTCTTATTGACGATGGAACACAGAAATTGAATCGGAATTAAATACAAAAGGCACAATAACCACTCAAGTACAAGAAGACTGGCTCTTCTTACTGTCTATGTTTTGAACCATTCATGTGAGACCAGTTTTGGATTCCGATGCTTGACTTCAGGTTTACTGTATCCCTCTGACCCTCTTACTGACGATGAAACACAGATAATGCATCGGAATTAAATACAAAAGGCACAATGACGACTTAATTGTAATAAAACTGACTCTTCTTACTGTCTATGATTTGAACCATTTGTGTGACACTAGTTGTAGATGCCGATGCTTCACTTCAGGTTTACAGTAACTCTCTGACCTTCTTATTGACGATGAATCACAGAAATTGCATCGGAATTAAATACAAAAGGCACAATGACGACTCAAGTACAAGAAGACTGGCTCTTCTTACTGTCTATATTTTGAACCTTTCCTGTGAGTCCGCTTTTAGATTCCGATGCTTCACTTCAGGTTTACTGTATCCCTTGGTTCTTCTTATTGACGACGTAACACAGATATTGCATCGGAATCATATAGAAAAGGCACAATGCCGACTTAAATACAAGATAACTGACTCCTCTTACTGTCTATGTTTTGAACCATTGCTGTGACACTAGTTATAGATTCCGATGCTTCACTTCAGGTTTTTGTATCACTCTGACCGTCTTATTGACGATGAAACACAGAAGTTGCATGGGAATTAAATACAAAAGGCACAATGCCGACTTAATTGTAATAAAACTGACTCTTCTTACTGTCTATGATTTGAACCATTTGTGTGACACTAGTTATAGATGCCGATGCTTCACTTCAGGTTTACAGTAACCCTCTGACCTTCGTATTGACGATGAAACAGAGAAATTGCATCGGAATTTGAATACAAAAGGCAAAATGCCGACTTAAGTACAAGAAGACTGACTCTTCTTACTGTCTATGTTTTGAACCATTCCTGTGACACTAGTTATAGATTCCGATGCTTCTCTTCAGGTTCACCGTATCCCTCTGACCTTCTTATTGTCGATGAAACATAGAGATTGCATCGGAATTGTATACAAAAGGCACAATGCCGACTTAAGTACAAGGAAACTGACTCTTCTTACTGTCTGTGTTTTGAACCATTCCTGTGACACTAGTTATAGGTTCCGATGCTTCACTTCACGTTTACTGTATCCCTCTGACCTTCTTATTGACGATGAAACACAGAAATTGCCTCGGAATTAAATACAAAAGGCACAATGCCGACTTAAGTACAAGAAAACTGACGCTTCTTACTGTTTGTGTTTTGAACCACTCCTGTGACACTAGTTATAGATTCCGATTCTTCACTTCAGATTTACTGTATCCCTCTGACCTTCTTATTGCCGATGAAACACAGAAATTGCATCGGAATTAAATACAAAAGGCACAATGTCGACTCAAGTACAAGAGGACTGGCTCTTCTTACTGTCTATGTTTTGAACCTTTCCTGTGAGTCCGGTTTTAGATTCCGATGCTTCACTTCAGGTTTACTGTATCCCTTGGCCCTTCTTATTGACGACGAAACACAGAAATTGCATCGGATTTATATAGAAAAGGCACAATGCCGACTTAAATACAAGAAAACTAACTCTTCTTACTGTCTATGCTTTGATCCATTCCTGTGACACTAGTTATAGATTCCGATGCTTCACTTCAGGTTTACTGTATCCCTCCGACCCTCTAATTGATGATGAAACACAGAAATTGCCACGGAATTAAGTACAAAAGGCACAATGCCGACTTAAGTACAAGAAAACTGACGCTTCTTACTGTTTGTGTTTTGAACCACTCCTGTGACACTAGTTATAGGTTCCGATGCTTCACTTCAGGTTTACTGTATCCCTCTGACCTTCTTATTGACGATTAAACACAGAAATTGCATCCGAATTAAATAGAAAAACACAATGCCGACTTAAGTACAAGAAGACTTGCTCTTCTTACTGTCTATGTTTTGAACCTTGCCTGTAACACTATCTATGGATTCCGATGCTTCACTTCAGGTTTACTGTATCCCTCTGACCTTCTTATTGACGATGAAACACAGAAATTGCACGGGAATTAAATACAAAAGGCACCATGCCGACTTAAGTACAAGTAAACTGACTTTTCTTACTGCCTATGGTTTTAACCATTCCTGTGACACTAGTTATAGATGCCGATACTTCACTTCAGGTATACTGTATCCCTCTGATCTTCTTATAGACGATGAAACACAGAAATTGCATCGAAATTAAATATAAAAGGCACAATTCCGACTTAAGTACAAGAAAACTGACTCTTCTTACTGTCTATACTTTGAACCATTCCTGTGACACTTGTTATATATTCCGATGCTTCATCTCAGGTTTACTGTATCCCTCTGACCTTATTGACGATGAAACACAGAAATTGCATCGGAATTAAATACAAAAGGCACAATGCCGACTTAAGTACAAGAAAACTGACTCTTCTTACTGTCTATGTTTTGAACCTTTCTTGTGAGACCAGTTTTAGATTCCGATGCTTGACTTCAGGTTTACTGTATCCCTCTGACCTTCCTATTGACGATGAAACACAGAAATTGCATCGGAATTAAATACAAAAGGCACAATGACGACTCAAGTACAAGAAGACTGGCTCTTCTTACTGTCTATATTTTGAACCTTTCCTGTGAGTCGGGTTTTAGATTGAGATGCTTCACATCAGGTTTACTGTATCCCTTGGCCCTTCTTATTGACGACGTAACACAGATATTGCATCGGAATTATATAGAAAAGGCACAATGCCGACTTAAATACAAAAAAACTGACTCCTCTTACTGTCTATGTTTTGAACCATTGCTGTGACACTAGTTATAGTTTCCGATGCTTCACTTCAGGTTTGCTGCATCACTCTGACCGTCTTATTGACGATGAAACACAGACATTGCATCGGAATTAAATACAAAAGGCACAATGCCGACTTCATTATAATAAAACTGACTCTTCTTACTGTCTATGCTTTGAACCATTCCTGTGGCACTAGTTATAGACTCCAATGCTTCACTTCAGGTTTACTGTATCCTTCTGACCCTCTTATTGACGATGAAACACCGAAATTGCATCGGAATTAAATACAAAAGGCACAATGCCGACTTAAGTACAAGTAAACTGACTTTTCTTACTGTCTATGATTTGAACCATTTGTGTGACACTAGTTATAGATTCCGATGCTTCACTTCAGGTTTACTGTAACCCTCTGACCTTCGTATTGACGATGAAACAGAGAAATTGCATCGGAATTGAATACAAAAGGCACAATGCCGACTTAAGTACAAGAATACTGACTCTTCTTAGTGTCTATGTTTTGAACCATTCCTGTGACACTAGCTATAGATTCCGATGCTTCACTTCAGGATCACTGTATCCCTCTGAACTTCTTATTGTCGATGAAACATAGAAATTCCATCGGCATTTTGTACAAAATGCACAATGGCGACTCAAGTACAAGAAAATTGATTCTTCTTATTGCCTATGTTTTGAACAATACCTGTGACACTAGTTATAGATTCCGATGCCTCACTTCAGGAATACTGTATCCCTCTGACCTTCTTATTGACGATGAAACACAGATATTGCATCGGAATTAAATACGAAAGGCACAATGCCGACTTAAGTAAATGAAAACTGACTCTTCTTACTGTCTATGTTTTGGACCATTCCTGTGACACTAGTTGTAGATTCCGATGCTTCACTTCAGGTTTACTGTATCCCTCTGACCCTCTTATTGACGATGAAACACAGAAATTTAATCGGCATTAAATACAAAAGGCACAATGCCGACTTAAGTACAACAAATCTGACTCTTCTTACTGTCCATGCTTTGAACATCTCCTTTGACACTAGTTATAGATTCCGAAGCTTCACTTTAGGTTTACTGTATCCCTCTGACCTTCTTATTGACGATGAAACACAGAAATTGCATCGGAATTAAATACGAAAGGCACAATGCCGACTTAAGAAAAAAGAAAACTGACTCTTCTTACTGTCTATGTTTTGAACCATTCCTGTGACACTAGTTATAGATTCCGATGCTTCACTTCATGTTTACTGTATCCCTCTGACCTTCTTATTGACGATGAAACACAGAAATTTAATCGGCATTAAATACAAAAGGCACAATGCCGTCTTAAGTACAAGAAATCTGACTCTTCTTACTGTCTATGTTTTGAACATCTCCTTTGACGCTAGTTATAGATTCCGATGCTTCACTTCAGGTTTACTGTATCCCTCTGACCTTCTTATTGACGATGAAACACAGAAATTACATGGGAATTAAATACAAAAGGCATTATGCCCGTAAAGTTCATGTAAACTGACTTTTCTTACTGTCTATGGTTTTAACCATTCCTGTGACACTAGTTATAGATTCCGATGCTCCACTTCAGGTATACTGTATCCCTCTGACCTTCTTATTGACGATGACACACAGAAATTGCATCGGAATTAGATACAAAAGGCACAATGCCAACTTAAGTACAAGAAAACTGACTCTTCTTACTGTCTATGCTTTGAAACATTCCTGTGACACTAGTTATAGATGCCGATACTTCACTTCAGGTTTACTGTATCCCTCTGACCTTCTCATTGACGATGAAACACAGAAATTGCATCGGAATTGAATACAAAAGGCACAATGCCGACTTAGGTACAAGAATACTGAGTCTTCTTAGTGTCTATGTTTTGAACCATTCCTGTGACACTAGCTATAGATTCCGATGCTTCACTTCAGGATCACTGTATCCCTCTGAACTTCTTATTGTCGATGAAACATAGAAATTCCATCGGCATTTTATACAAAATGCACAATGGCGACTCAAGTACAAGAAAATTGATTCTTCTTATTGCCTATGTTTTGAACAATACCTGTGACACTAGTTATAGATTCCGATGCCTCACTTCAGGAATACTGTATCCCTCTGACCTTCTTATTGACGATGAAACACAGATATTGCATCGGAATTAAATACGAAAGGCACAATGCCGACTTAAGTAAATGAAAACTGACTCTTCTTACTGTCTATGTTTTGGACCATTCCTGTGACACTAGTTATAGATTCCGATGCTTCACTTCAGGTTTACTGTATCCCTCTGACCCTCTTATTGACGATGAAACACAGAAATTTAATCGGCATTAAATACAAAAGGCACAATGCCGACTTAAGTACAACAAATCTGACTCTTCTTACTGTCCATGCTTTGAACATCTCCTTTGACACTAGTTATAGATTCCGAAGCTTCACTTTAGGTTTACTGTATCCCTCTGACCTTCTTATTGACGATGAAACACAGAAATTGCATCGGAATTAAATACGAAAGGCACAATGCCGACTTAAGAAAAAAGAAAACTGACTCTTCTTACTGTCTATGTTTTGAACCATTCCTGTGACACTAGTTATAGGTTCCGATGCTTCACTTCATGTTTACTGTATCCCTCTGACCTTCTTATTGACGATGAAACACAGAAATTTAATCGGCATTAAATACAAAAGGCACAATGCCGTCTTAAGTACAAGAAATCTGACTCTTCTTACTGTCTATGTTTTGAATATCTCCTTTGACGCTAGTTATAGATTCCGATGCTTCACTTCAGGTTTACTGTATCCCTCTGACCTTCTTATTGACGATGAAACACAGAATTTACATGGGAATTAAATACAAAAGGCATTATGCCCGTTTAAGTTCAAGTACACTGACTTTTCTTACTGTCTATGGTTTTAACCATTCCTGTGACACTAGTTATAGATTCCGATGCTCCACTTCAGGTATACTGTATCCCTCTGACCTTCTTATTGACGATGACACACAGAAATTGCATCGGAATTAGATACAAAAGGCACAATGCCAACTTAAGTACAAGAAAACTGACTCTTCTTACTGTCTATGCTTTGAAACATTCCTGTGACACTAGTTATAGATGCCGATACTTCACTTCAGGTTTACTGTATCCCTCTGACCTTCTCATTGACGATGAAACACAGAAATTGCATCGAAATTAAATATAAAAGGCACAATGCCGACCTAAGTACAATAAAACTGACTCTTCTTACTGTCTATACTTTGAACCATTCCTGTGACACTTGTCATAGTTTCCGATGCTTCATCTCAGGTATACTGTATCCCTCTGACCTTATTGACGATGAAACACAGAAATTGCATCGGAATTAAATACAAAAGGCACAATGCCGACTTAAGTACAAGGAAACTGACTCTTCTTACTGTCTGTGTTTTGAACCATTCCTGTCACACTAGTTATAGATTCCGATGCTTCACTTCAGGTTTACTGTATCCCTCTGACCTTCTTATTGACGATGAAACACAGAAATTGCCTCGGAATTAAATACAAAAGGCACAATGAAGACTTAAGTACGAGAAAACCGACGCTTCTTACTGTTTGTGTTTTGAACCACTCCTGTGACACTAGTTGTAGATTCCGATGCTTCACTTCAGGTTTACTGTATCCCTCTGACCTTCTTATTGACGATGAAACACAGAAATTGCATCGGAATACAAGCAAAAGGCGAAATGCAGACTTAAGTACAAAAAGACTGACTCTTCTTACTGTCTATGATTTGAACTATTCCTGTGACACTAGTTATAGATTCCGAAGCTTCACTTTAGGTTTACTGTATCCCTCTGACCTTCTTATGGACGATGAAACACAGAAATTGCATCGGAATTAAAAACGAAAGGCACAATGCCGACTTAAGTAAAAGAAAACTGACTCTTCTTACTGTCTATGATTTGAACCATTCCTGTGACACTAGTTATAGATTCCGATGCTTCACTTCAGGTTTACTGTATCCCTCTGACCTTCTCATTGACGATGAAACACAGAAATTTAATCGGCATTAAATACAAAAGGCACAATGCCGACTTAAGTACAAGAAATCTGACTCTTCTTACTGTCTATGTTTTGCACATCTCCTTTGAGACTAGTTATAGATTCCGATGCTTCACTTCAGGTTTACTGTATCCCTCTGACCTTCTTATTGACGATGAAACACAGAAATTACATGGGAATTAAATACAAATGGCACTATGCCGACTTCATTATAATAAAACTGACTTATCTTATTGTCTATGCTTTGAACCATTCCTGTGGCACTAGTTATCGACTCCGATGCTTCACTTCAGGTTTACTGTATCCTTCTGACCTTCTTATTGACGATGAAACACCGAAATTGCTTCGGAATTAAATACAAAAGGCACAATGCCGACTTAAGTACAAGTAAACTGACTCTTCTTACTGTCTATGATTTGAACCATTTGTGTGACACTAGTTATAGATTCCGATGCTTCACTTCAGGTTTACTGTAACCCTCTGACCTTCGTATTGACGATGAAACAGAGAAATTGCATCGGAATTGAATACAAAAGGCACAATGCCGACTTAAGTACAAGAAGACTGACTCTTCTTACTGTCTATGTCTTGAACCTTTCCTGTGAGACCGGTTCTAGATACCAATGCTTCACTTCAGGTTTACTATATCCCTTGGACCTTCTTATTGACGACGAAACACAGAAATTTAATCGGCATTGAATACAAAAGGCACAATGCCGACTTAAGTAAAAGAAAACTGACTCTTCTTACTGTCTATGTTTTGAACCATTCCTGTGACACTAGTTATAGATTCCGATGCTTCACTTCACGTTTACTGTATCCCTCTGACCTTCTTATTGACGATGAAACACAGAAATTTATTCGGCATTAAATACAAAAGGCACAATGCCGACTTAAGTACAAGAAATCTGACACTTCTTACTGTCTCTGTTTTGAACATCTCCTTTGACACTAGTTATAGATTCCGATGCTTCACTACAGATTTAATGTATCCCTCTGACCTTCTTATTGACGATGAAACACAGAAATTGCATGGGAATTAAATACAAAAGGCACTATGCCGACTTAAGTACAAGTAAACTGACTTTTCTTACTGTCTATGGTTTTAACCATTCCTGTGACACTAGTTACAGATTCCGGTGCTCCACTTCAAGTATACTGTATCCCTATGACCTTGTTATTGACGATGACACACAGAAATTGTATCGCAATTAAATACAAAAGGCATAATACCGACTTAAGTACAAGAAAACTGGCTCTTCCTACTCTCTATGCTTTTAACCATTCCTGTGACACTAGTTATAGGTTCCGATGGTTCACTTCATTTTTACTGTATCCCTCTGACCTTCTTATTGACGATGAAACACAGAAATTGCATCGGAATTGAATACAAAAGGCACAATGCCAACTTAAGTACAAGAAAACTGACTCTTCTTACAGTCTATGTTTTGAAACATTCCTGTGACACTAGTTATAGATGCCGATACTTCCCTTCAGGTATACTGTATCCCTCTGACCTTCTTATTGACGATGACACACAGAAATTGCATCGATATTAAATATAAAAGGCACAATGCCGACTTAAGTACAAGAAAACTGACTCTTCTTACTGTCTATACTTTGAACCATTCCTGTGACACTTGTTATAGATTCCGATGCTTCATCTCAGGTTTACTGTATCCCTCTGACCTTATTGACGATGAAACACAGAAATTGCATCCTAATTAAATACAAAAGGCACAATGCCGACTTAAGTACAAGGAAACTGACTCTTCTTACTGTCTATGTTTTGAACCTTTCTTGTGAGACCAGTTTTAGATTCCGATGCTTGACTTCAGGTTTACTGTATCCTTTGGACCTTCATATTGACGACGAATCACAGAAATTGCATCGGAATTAAATGGAAAAGGCACAATGCCGACTAAAGTTCAAGAAAACTGATTCTTCTTAATGTAAATGTTTTGAACCATTCCTGTGACACTAGTTATAGATTCCGATGCTTCACTTCAGGTTTACTGTATCCCTCTGACCTTCTTATTGACGATGAAACACAGAAATTGCATCGGAATTAAATACAAAAGGCACAATGACGACTCAAGTACAAGAAGACTGGCCCTTCTTACTGTCTATATTTTGAACCTTTCCTGTGAGTCCGGTTTTAGATTCAGATGCTTCACTTCAGGTTTACTGTATCCCTTGGCCCTTCTTATTGACGACGTAACACAGATATTGCATCGGAATTATATAGAAAAGGCACAATGCCGACTTAAATACAAAAAAACTGACTCATCTTACTGTCCATGTTTTGAACATCTCCTTTGACACTAGTTATAGATTCCGATGCCTCACTTTAGGTTTACTGTATCCCTCTGACCTTCTTATTGACGATGAAACACAGAAACTGCATCGGAATTAAACACGAAAGGCACAATGCCGACTTAAGTAAAAGAAAACTGACTCTTCTTACTGTCTATGTTTTGAACCATTCCTGTGACACTAGTTATAGATTCCGATGCTTCACTTCAGGTTTACTGTATCCCTCTGACCTTCTTATTGACGATGAAACACAGAAATTTAATCGGCATTAAATACAAAAGGCACAATGCCGTCTTAAGTACAAGAAATCTGACTCTTCTTACTGTCTATGTTTTGAACATCTCCTTTGACACTAGTTATAGATTCCGATGCTTCACTTCAGGTTTACTGTATCCCTCTGACCTTCTTATTGACGATGAAACACAGAAATTACATGGAAATTAAATACAAAAGGCACTATGCCGAGTTAAGTTCAAGTAAACTGACTTTTCTTACTGTCTATGGTTTTAACCATTCCTGTGACACTAGTTATAGATTCCGATGATCCACTTCAGGTTCACCGTATCCCTCTGACCTTCTTATTGTCGATGAAACATAGAGATTGCATCGGAATTGTATACAAAAGGCACAATGCCGACTTAAGTACAAGAAAATTGATTCTTCTTATTGTCTATGTTTTGAACCATTCCTGTGACACTAGTTATAGATTCCGATGCTTCACTTCAGGAATATCGTATTCCTTTGACCTTCTTATTGACGATGAAACACAGAAAATGCATCGGAATTAAATACGAAAGGCACAATGCCGACTTCAGTAAAAGAAAACTGACTCTTCTTACTGTCTATGTTTAGAAACCATTCCTGTGACACTAGTTATAGATTCCGATGCTTCACTTCAGGTTTACTGTATCCCTCTGACCTTCTTATTGACGATGAAACACAGAAATTCAATCGGCATTAAATACAAAAGGCACAATGCCAACTTAAGTACAAGAAATCTGACTCTTCTTACTGTCCATGTTTTGAACATCTCCTTTGACACTAGTTATAGATTCCGATGCTTCACTTCAGGTTTACTGTATCCCTCTGACCTTCTCATTGACGATGAAACACAGAAATTGCATCGGAATTAAATACGAAAGGCACAATGCCGACTAAAGTAAAAGAAAACTGACTCTTCTTACTGTCTATGTTTTGAACCATTCCTGTGACACTAGTTATAGATTCCGATGCTTCACTTCAGGTTTACTGTATCCCTCTGACCTTCTTATTGACGATGAAACACAGAAATTGCATGGGAATTAAATACAAAAGGCACTATGCCGACTTAAGTACAAGTAAACTGACTTTTCTTACTGTCTATGGTTTTAACCATTCCTGTGACACTAGTTATAGATGCCGATACTTCACTTCAGGTATACTGTATCCCTCTGACCTTCTTATTCACGATGAAACACAGAAATTGCATGGAAATAAAATATAAGTGGCACAATTCCGACCTAAGTACAAGAGAACTTACTCTTCTTACTGTCTATACTTTGAGCCATTCCTGTGATACTTGTTATAGATTCCGATGCTTCATCTCAGGTTTACTGTATCCCTCTGACCTTATTGACGATGAAACACAGAAATTGCATCGGAATTAGATACAAAAGGCACAATGCCGACTTAAGTACAAGGAAACTGACTCTTCTTACTGTCTGTGTTTTGAACCATTCCTGTGACACTAGTTGTAGGTTCCGATGCTTCACTTCACGTTTACTGTATCCCTCTGACCTTCTTATTGACGATGAAACACAGAAATTGCCTCTGAATTAAATACAAAAGGCACAATACCGTCTTAAGTACAAGAAAACTGACGCTTCTTACTGTTTGTGTTTTGAACCACTCCTGTGACACTAGTTGTAGATTTCGATGCTTCACTTCAGGTTTACTGCATCCATCTGACCTTCTTATTGACGATGAAACACAGAAATTGCATCGCAATACAAACAATAGGCACAATGCCGACTTAAGTACAAGAAGACTGCCTCTTCTTACTGTCTATGTTTTGAACTATTCCTGTGACACTAGTTATAGATTCCGAAGCTTCACTTCAGATTTACTGTATCCCTCTGACCTTCTTATTGACGATGAAACACAGAAACTGCATCGGAATTAAATACAAAAGGCACAATGTCGACTCAAGTACAAGAAGACTGGCTCTTCTTACTGTCTATGTTTTGAACCTTTCCTGTGAGTCCGGTTTTAGATTCCGATGCTTCACTTCAGGTTTACTGTATCCCTTGGCCCTTCTTATTGACGACGAAACACAGAAATTGCATCGGATTTATATAGAAAAGGCACAATGCCGACTTAAATACAAGAAAACTGACTCTTCTTACTGTCTATGCTTTGATCCATTCCTGTGACACTAGTTATAGATTCCGATGCTTCACTTCAGGTTTACTGTATCCCTCCGACCCTCTAATTGATGATGAAACACAGAAATTGCCTCGGAATTAAGTACAAAAGGCACAATGCCGACTTAAGTACAAAAGAACTGACGCTTCTTACTGTTTGTGTTTTGAACCACACCTGTGACACTAGTTATAGGTTCCGATGCTACACTTCAGGTTTACTGTATCCCTCTGACCTTCTTATTGACGATTAAACACAGAAATTGCATCCGAATTAAATAGAAAAGCACAATGCCGACTTAAGTACAAGAAGACTTGCTCTTCTTACTGTCTATGTTTTGAACCTTGCCTGTAACACTAGTTATAGATTCCGATGCTTCACTTCAGGTTTACTGTATCCCTCTGACCTTCTTATTGACGATGAAACACAGAAATTGCATGGGAATTAAATACAAAAGGCACTATGCCGACTTAAGTACAAGTAAACTGACTTTTCTTACTGCCTATGGTTTTAACCATTCCTGTGACACTAGTTATTGATGCCGATACTTCACTTCAGGTATACTGTATCCCTCTGACCTTCTTATTTACGATGACACACAGAAATTGCATCGGAATTAAATACAAAAGGCACAATGCCAACTTAAGTTG
Source organism: Schistocerca americana (assembly GCF_021461395.2). Classification (NCBI taxonomy): domain Eukaryota; kingdom Metazoa; phylum Arthropoda; class Insecta; order Orthoptera; family Acrididae; genus Schistocerca; species Schistocerca americana. The sequence goes on from NW_025726049.1 coordinate 2,267,200, forward strand.
AAGAAAACTGACTCTTCTTACTGTCTATGTTTTGAAACATTCCTGTGACTCTAGTTATAGATGCCGATACTTCACTTCAGGTTTACTGTATCCCTCTGACCTTCTTATTGACGATGAAACACAGAAATTGCATCGAAATTAAATATAAAAGGCACAATGCCGACTTAAGTACAAGAAAACTGACTCTTCTTACTGTCTATACTTTGAACCATTCCTGTGACACTTGTCATAGTTTCCGTTGCTTCATCTCAGGTTTACTGTATCCCTCTGACCTTATTGACGATGAAACACAGAAATTGCATCGGAATTGAATACAAAAGGCACAATGCCGACTTAAGTACAAGGAAACTGACTCTTCTTACTGTCTGTGTTTTGAACCATTCCTGTGACACTAGTTATAGATTCCAATGCTTCACTTCAGGTTTACTGTATCCCTCTGACCTTCTTATTGACGATGAAACACAGAAATTACATCGGAATACAAGCAAAAGGCAAAATGCCGACTTAAGCATAAGAAAACTGACTCTTCTTACTGTCTATGCTTTGACCCATTCCTGTGACACTAGTTAAAGGTTCCGATGCTTCACTTCAGGTTTACTGTATCCCTCTGACCTTCTCATTGACGATGAAACACAGAAATTGCATCGGAATTAAATTCAAAAGGCACAATGCACACTCAAGTACTAGAAGACTGGCTCTTCCTACTGTCTATGATTTGAACCTTTCCTGTGAGACCAGTTTTAGATTCCGATGCTTCACTTCAGGTTTACTGTATCCCTTGGTTCTTCTTATTGACGACGTAACACAGATATTGCATCGGAATCATATAGAAAAGGCACAATGCCGACTTACATACAAGAAAACTGACTCCTCTTACTGTCTATGTTTTGAACCATTGCTGTGACACTAGTTATAGATTCCGATGCTTCACTTCAGGTTTTCTGTATCACTCTGACCGTCTTATTGACGATGAAACACAGAAATTGCATCGGAATTAAATACAAAATTCACAATGCCGACTTAGTTATAATAAAACTGACTCTTCTTACTGTCTATGATTTGAACCATTTGTGTGACACTAGTTATAGATTCCGATGCTTCACTTCAGGTTTACAGTAACCCTCTGACCTTCGTATTGACGATGAAACAGAGAAATTGCATCGGAATTTGAATAGAAAAGGCACAATGCCGACTTAAGTACAAGAAGACTGACTCTTCTTACTGTCTATGTTTTGAACCATTCCTGTGACACTAGTTATAGATTCCGATGCTTCTCTTCAGGTTCACCGTATCCCTCTGACCTTCTTATTGTCGATGAAACATAGAGATTGCATCGGAATTGTATACAAAAGGCACAATGCCGACTTAAGTACAAGAAAATTGATTCTTCTTATTGTCTATGTTTTGAACCATTCCTGTGACACTAGTTATAGATTCCGATGCCTCACTTCAGGAATATCGTATTCCTTTGACCTTCTTATTGACGATGAAACACAGAAATTCAATCGGCATTAAATACAAAAGGCACAATGCCAACTTAAGTACAAGAAATCTGACTCTTCTTACTGTCCATGTTTTGAACATCTCCTTTGACACTAGTTATAGATTCCGATGCTTCACTTCAGGTTTACTGTATCCCTCTGACCTTCTCATTGACGATGAAACACAGAAATTGCATCGGAATTAAATACGAAAGGCACAATGCCGACTAAAGTAAAAGAAAACTGACTCTTCTTACTGTCTATGTTTTGAACCATTCCTGTGACACTAGTTATAGATTCCGATGCTTCACTTCAGGTTTACTGTATCCCTCTGACCTTCTTATTGACGATGAAACACAGAAATTGCATGGGAATTAAATACAAAAGGCACTATGCCGACTTAAGTACAAGTAAACTGACTTTTCTTACTGTCTATGGTTTTAACCATTCCTGTGACACTAGTTATAGATGCCGATACTTCACTTCAGGTATACTGTATCCCTCTGACCTTCTTATTCACGATGAAACACAGAAATTGCATGGAAATAAAATATAAATGGCACAATTCCGACCTAAGTACAAGAGAACTGACTCTTCTTACTGTCTATACTTTGAGCCATTCCTGTGATACTTGTTATAGATTCCGATGCTTCATCTCAGGTTTACTGTATCCCTCTGACCTTATTGACGATGAAACACAGAAATTGCATCGGAATTAGATACAAAAGGCACAATGCCGACTTAAGTACAAGGAAACTGACTCTTCTTACTGTCTGTGTTTTGAACCATTCCTGTGACACTAGTTGTAGGTTCCGATGCTTCACTTCACGTTTACTGTATCCCTCTGACCTTCTTATTGACGATGAAACACAGAAATTGCCTCTGAATTAAATACAAAAGGCACAATACCGTCTTAAGTACAAGAAAACTGACGCTTCTTACTATTTGTGTTTTGAACCACTCCTGTGACACTAGTTGTAGATTTCGATGCTTCACTTCAGGTTTACTGTATCCATCTGACCTTCTTATTGACGATGAAACACAGAAATTGCATCGCAATACAAACAATAGGCACAATGCCGACTTAAGTACAAGAAGACTGCCTCTTCTTACTGTCTATGTTTTGAACTATTCCTGTGACACTAGTTATAGATTCCGAAGCTTCACTTCAGATTTACTGTATCCCTCTGACCTTCTTATTGACGATGAAACACAGAAACTGCATCGGAATTAAATACAAAAGGCACAATGTCGACTCAAGTACAAGAAGACTGGCTCTTCTTACTGTCTATGCTTTGATCCATTCCTGTGACACTAGTTATAGATTCCGATGCTTCACTTCAGGTTTACTGTATCCCTCCGACCCTCTAATTGATGATGAAACACAGAAATTGCCTCGGAATTAAGTACAAAAGGCACAATGCCGACTTAAGTACAAAAAAACTGACGCTTCTTACTGTTTGTGTTTTGAACCACACCTGTGACACTAGTTATAGGTTCCGATGCTACACTTCAGGTTTACTGTATCCCTCTGACCTTCTTATTGACGATTAAACACAGAAATTGCATCCGAATTCAATAGAAAAGCACAATGCCGACTTAAGTACAAGAAGACTTGCTCTTCTTACTGTCTATGTTTTGAACCTTGCCTGTAACACTAGTTATAGATTCCGATGCTTCACTTCAGGTTTACTGCATCCCTCTGACCTTATTGACGATGAAACACAGAAATTGCATCGGAATTAAATACAAAAGGCACAATGCCGACTTAAGTATAAGGAAACTGACTCTTCTTACTGTCTATGTTTTGAACCTTTCTTGTGAGACCAGTTTTAGATTCCGATGCTTGACTTCAGGTTTACTGTATCCCTTGGACCTTCATATTGACGACGAATCACAGAAATTCCATCGGAATTAAATACAAAAGGCACAATGACGACTCAAGTACAAGAAGACTGGCTCTTCTTACTGTCTATATTTTGAACCTTTCCTGTGAGTCCGGTTTTAGATTCAGATGCTTCACATCAGGTTTACTGTATCCCTTGGCCCTTCTTATTGACGACGTAACACAGATATTGCATCGGAATTATATAGAAAAGGCACAATGCCGACTTAAATACAAAAAAACTGACTCCTCTTACTGTCTATGTTTTGAACCATTGCTGTGACACTAGTTATAGATTCCGATGCTTCACTTCAGGTTTGCTGTATCACTCTGACCGTCTTATTGACGATGAAACACAGACATTGCATCGGAATTAAATACAAAAGGCACAATGCCACTTCATTTTAATAAAACTGACTCTTCTTACTGTCTATGTTTTGAACCATTCCTGTGGCACTTGTTATAGTCTCCGATGCTTCACTTCAGGTTTACTGTATCCTTCTGACCTTCTTATTGACGATGAAACACCGAAATTGCATCGGAATTAAATACAAAAGGCACAATGCCGACTTAAGTACAAGTAAACTGACTTTTCTTACTGTCTATGATTTGAACCATTTGTGTGACACTAGTTATAGATTCCGATGCTTCACTTCAGGTTTACTGTAACCCTCTGACCTTCGTATTGACGATGAAACAGAGAAATTGCATCGGAATTGAATACAAAAGGCACAATGCCGACTTAAGTACAAGAATACTGACTCTTCTTAGTGTCTATGTTTTGAACCATTCCTGTGACACTAGTTATAGATTCCGATGCTTCACTTCAGGTTCACTGTATCCCTCTGAACTTCTTATTGTCGATGAAACATAGAAATTCCATCGGCATTTTATACAAAAGGCACAATGCCGACTCAAGTACAAGAAAATTGATTCTTCTTATTGCCTATGTTTTGAACAATTCCTGTGACACTAGTTATAGATTCCGATGCCTCACTTCAGGAATACTGTATCCCTCTGACCTACTTATTGACGATGAAACACAGAAATTGCATCGGAATTAAATACGAAAGGCACAATGCCGACTTAAGTAAATGAAAACTGACTCTTCTTACTGTCTATGTTTTGGACCATTCCTGTGACACTAGTTATAGATTTCGATGCTTCACTTCAGGTTTACTGTATCCCTCTGACCCTCTTATTGACGATGAAACACAGAAATTTAATCGGCATTAAATACAAAAGGCACAATGCCGACTTAAGTACAACAAATCTGACTCTTCTACCTGTCCATGTTTTGAACATCTCCTTTGACACTAGTTATAGATTCCGATGCTTCACTTTAGGTTTACTGTATCCCTCTGACCTTCTTATTGACGATGAAACACAGAAATTGCATCGGAATTAAATACGAAAGGCACAATGCCGACTTAAGTAAAAGAAAACTGACTCTTCTTACTGTCTATGTTTTGAACCATTCCTGTGACACTAGTTATAGATTCCGATACTTCACTTCAGGTTTACTGTATCCCTCTGACCTTCTTATTGACGATGAAACACAGAAATTGCATCGGAATTAAATACAAAAGGCACAATGCCAACTTAAGTACAAGAAAACTGACTCTTCTTACTGTCTATGTTTTGAAACATTCCTGTGACACTAGTTATAGATGCCGATACTTCACTTCAGGTTTACTGTATCCCTCTGACCTTCTTATTGACGATGAAACACAGAAATTGCATCGAAATTAAATATAAAAGGCACAATGCCGACTTAAGTACAAGAAAACTGACTCTTCTACCTGTCCATGTTTTGAACATCTCCTTTGACACTAGTTATAGATTCCGATGCTTCACTTTAGGTTTACTGTATCCCTCTGACCTTCTTATTGACGATGAAACACAGAAATTGCATCCGAATTAAATAGAAAAGCACAATGCCGACTTAAGTACAAGAAGACTTGCTCTTCTTACTGTCTATGTTTTGAACCTTGCCTGTAACACTAGTTATAGATTCCGATGCTTCACTTCAGGTTTACTGTATCCCTCTGACCTTCTTATTGACGATGAAACACAGAAATTGCATGGGAATTAAATACAAAAGGCACTATGCCGACTTAAGTACAAGTAAACTGACTTTTCTTACTGCCTATGGTTTTAACCATTCCTGTGACACTAGTTATTGATGCCGATACTTCACTTCAGGTATACTGTATCCCTCTGACCTTCTTATAGACGATGAAACACAGAAATTGCATCGAAATTAAATATAAAAGCCACAATTCCGACTTAAGTACAAGAAAACTGACTCTTCTTACTGTCTATACTTTGAACCATTCCTGTGGCACTAGTTATAGTCTCCGATGCTTCACTTCAGGTTTACTGTATCCTTCTGACCTTCTTATTGACGATGAAACACCGAAATTGCATCGGAATTAAATACAAAAGGCACAATGCCGACTTAAGTACAAGTAAACTGACTTTTCTTACTGTCTATGATTTGAACCATTTGTGTGACACTAGTTATAGATTCCGATGCTTCACTTCAGGTTTACTGTAACCCTCTGACCTTCGTATTGACGATGAAACAGAGAAATTGCATCGGAATTGAATACAAAAGGCACAATGCCGATTTAAGTACAAGAATACTGACTCTTCTTAGTGTCTATGTTTTGAACCTTTCTTGTGAGACCAGTTTTAGATTCCGATGCTTGACTTCAGGTTTACTGTATCCCTTGGACCTTCATATTGACGACGAATCACAGAAATTGCATCGGAATTAAATAGAAAAGGCACAATGCCGACTTAAGTTCAAGAAAACTGATTCTTCTTAATGTCCATGTTTTGAACCATTCCTGTGACACTAGTTATAGATTCCGATGCTTCACTTCAGGTTTACTGTATCCCTCCGACCCTCTAATTGATGATGAAACACAGAAATTGTCTCGGAATTAAGTACAAAAGGCACAATGCCGACTTAAGTACAAAAAAACTGACGCTTCTTACTGTTTGTGTTTTGAACCACACCTGTGACACTAGTTATAGGTTCCGATGCTACACTTCAGGTTTACTGTATCCCTCTGACCTTCTTATTGACGATTAAACACAGAAATTGCATCCGAATTCAATAGAAAAGCACAATGCCGACTTAAGTACAAGAAGACTTGCTCTTCTTAATGTCTATGTTTTGAACCTTGCCTGTAACACTAGTTATAGATTCCGATGCTTCACTTCAGGTTTACTGCATCCCTCTGACCTTATTGACGATGAAACACAGAAATTGCATCGGAATTAAATACAAAAGGCACAATGCCGACTTAAGTACAAGGAAACTGACTCTTCTTACTGTCTATGTTTTGAACCTTTCTTGTGAGACCAGTTTTAGATTCCGATGCTTGACTTCAGGTTTACTGTATCCCTTGGACCTTCATATTGACGACGAATCACAGAAATTGCATCGGAATTAAATAGAAAAGGCACAATGCCGACTTAAGTTCAAGAAAACTGATTCTTCTTAATGTCCATGTTTTGAACCATTCCTGTGACACTAGTTATAGATTCCGATGCTTCACTTCAGGTTTACTGTATCCCTCTGACCTTCTTATTGACGATGAAACACAGAAATGGCATCGGAATTAAATACAAAAGGCACAATGACGACTCAAGTACAAGAAGACTGGCTCTTCTTACTGTCTATATTTTGAACCTTTCCTGTGAGTCCGGTTTTAGATTCAGATGCTTCACATCAGGTTTACTGTATCCCTTGGCCCTTCTTATTGACGACGTAACACAGATATTGCATCGGAATTATATAGAAAAGGCACAATGCCGACTTAAATACAAAAAAACTGACTCCTCTTACTGTCTATGTTTTGAACCATTGCTGTGACACTAGTTATAGATTCCGATGCTTCACTTCAGGTTTGCTGTATCACTCTGACCGTCTTATTGACGATGAAACACAGACATTGCATCCGAATTCAATAGAAAAGCACAATGCCGACTTAAGTACAAGAAGACTTGCTCTTCTTAATGTCTATGTTTTGAACCTTGCCTGTAACACTAGTTATAGATTCCGATGCTTCACTTCAGGTTTACTGCATCCCTCTGACCTTATTGACGATGAAACACAGAAATTGCATCGGAATTAAATACAAAAGGCACAATGCCGACTTAAGTACAAGAAAACTGACTATTCTTACTGTCTATACTTCGAACCATTCCTGTGACACTTGTCATAGTTTCCGATGCTTCATCTCAGGTTTACTGTATCCCTCTGACCTTATTGACGATGAAACACAGAAATTGCACCAGAATTAAATACAAAAGGCACAATGCCAACTTAAGTACAAGAAAACTGACTCTTCTTACTGTCTATGTTTTGAAACATTCCTGTGACACTAGTTATAGATGCCGATACTTCACTTCATGTTTACTGTATCCCTCTGACCTCCTTATTGACGATGAAACACAGAAATTGCATCGGAATACAAGCAAAAGGCAAAATGCCGACTTAAGTACAAGAAGACTGACTCTTCGTACTGTCTATGATTTGAACTATTCCTGTGACACTAGTTATAGATTCCGAAGTTTCACTACAGGTTTACTGTATCCCTCTTACCTTCTTATTGACGATGAAACACCGAAATTGCATCGGAATTAAATGCAAAAGGCACAATGCCGACTCAGGTACAAGAAGACTGGCTCTTCTTACTGTCTATGTTTTAACCTTTCCTGTGAGACAGGTTTTAGATTCCGATGCTTCACTTCAGGTTTACTGTATCCCTCTGACCTTCTCATTGACGATGAAACACAGAAATTGCATCGGAATTAAATAAGAAAGGCACAATGCCGACTTAAGTAAAAGAAAACTGACTCTTCTTACTGTCTATGTTTTGAACCATTCCTGTGACACTAGTTATAGATTCCGATGCTTCACTTCACGTTTACTGTATCCCTCTGAAATTCATATTGACGATGAAACACAGAAATTTAATCGGCATTAAATACAAAAGGCACAATGCCGACTTAAGTACAAGAAATCTGACTCTTCTTACTGTCTCTGTTTTGAACATCTCCTTTGACACTAGTTATAGATTCCGATGCTTCACTACAGATTTAATGTATCCCTCTGACCTTCTTATTGACGATGAAACACAGAAATTGCATGGGAATTAAATACAAAAGGCACTATGCCGACTTAAGTACAAGTAAACTGACTTTTCTTACTGTCTATGGTTTTAACCATTCCTGTGACACTAGTTATAGATTCCGATGCTTCACTTCACGTTTACTGTATCCCTCTGACCTTCGTATTGACGATGAAACACAGAAATTTAATCGGCATTAAATACAAAAGGCACAATGCCGACTTAAGTTCAAGAAAACTGATTCTTCTTAATGTCCATGTTTTGAACCATTCCTGTGACACTAGTTGTAGATTCCGATGCTTCACTTCAGGTTTACTGTATCCCTCTGACCTTCTTATTGACGATGAAACACAGAAATTGCATCGGAATTAAATACAAAAGGCACAATGACGACTCAAGTACAAGAAGACTGGCTCTTCTTACTGTCTATATTTTGAACCTTTCCTGTGAGTCCGGTTTTAGATTCAGATGCTTCACATCAGTGTTACTGTATCCCTTGGCCCTTCTTATTGACGACGTAACACAGATATTGCATCGGAATTAAATAAGAAAGGCACAATGCCGACTTAAGTAAAAGAAAACTGACTCTTCTTACTGTCTATGTTTTGAACCATTCCTGTGACACTAGTTATAGATTGCGATGCTTCACTTCACGTTTACTGTATCCCTCTGACCTTCTTATTGACGATGAAACACAGAAATTTAATCGGCATTAAATACAAAAGGCACAATGCCGACTTAAGTTCAAGAAAACTGATTCTTCTTAATGTCCATGTTTTGAACCATTCCTGTGACACTAGTTATAGATTCCGATGCTTCACTTCAGGTTTACTGTATCCCTCTGACCTTCTTATTGACGATGAAACACAGAAATTGCATCGGAATTAAATACAAAAGGCACAATGACGACTCAAGTACAAGAAGACTGGCTCTTCTTACTGTCTATATTTTGAACCTTTCCTGTGAGTCCGGTTTTAGATTCAGATGCTTCACATCAGGTTTACTGTATCCCTTGGCCCTTCTTATTGACCACGTATGACAGAAATTGCATCGGAATTATATAGAAAAGGCACAATGCCGACTTAAATACAAAAAAACTGACTCCTCTTACTGTCTATGTTTTGAACCATTGCTGTGACACTAGTTATAGATTCCGATGCTTCACTTCAGGTTTGCTGTATCACTCTGACCGTCTTATTGACGATGAAACACAGACATTGCATCGGAATTAAATACAAAAGGCACAAGGACGACTTCATTTTAATAAAACTGACTCTTCTTACTGTCTATGCTTTGAACCATTCCTGTGGCACTAGTTATAGACTCCGATGCTTCACTTCAGGTTTACTGTATCCTTCTGACCTTCTTATTGACGATGATACACCGAAATTGCATCGGAATTAAATACAAAAGGCACAATGCCGACTTAAGTACAAGTAAACTGACTTTTCTTACTGTCTGTGATTTGAACCATTTGTGTGACACTAGTTATAGATTCCGATGCTTCACTTCAGGTTTACTGTAACCCTCTGACCTTCGTATTGACGATGAAACAGGGAAATTGCATCGGAATTGAATACAAAAGGCACAATGCCCACTTAAGTACAAGAATACTGACTCTTCTTAGTGTCTATGTTTTGAACCATTCCTGTGACACTAGTTATAGATTCCGATGCTTCACTTCAGGTTCACTGTATCCCTCTGAACTTCTTATTGTCGATGAAACATAGAAATCTCATTGGCATTTTATACAAAAGGCACAATGCCGACTCAAGTACAAGAAAATTGATTCTTCTTATTTCCTATGTTTTGAACAATTCCTGTGACACTAGTTATAGATTCCGATGCCTCACTTCAGGAATAGTGTATCCCTCTGACCTTCTTATTGACGATGAAACACAGAAATTGCATCGGAATTAAATACGAAAGGCACAATGCCGACTTAAGTAAATGAAAACTGACTCTTCTTACTGTCTATGTTTTGGACCATTCCTGTGACACTAGTTATAGATTCCGATGCTTCACTTCAGGTTTACTGTATCCCTCTGACCCTCTTATTGACGATGAAACACAGAAATTTAATCGGCATTAAATACAAAAGGCACAATGCCGAATTAAGTACAACAAATCTGACTCTTCTTACTGTCCATGTTTTGAACATCTCCTTTGACACTAGTTATAGATTCCGATGCTTCACTTTAGGTTTACTGTATCCCTCTGACCTTCTTATTGACGATGAAACGCAGAAATTGCATCGGAATTAAATACGAAAGGCACAATGCCGACTTAAGTAAAAGAAAACTGACTCTTCTTACTGTCTATGATTTGAACCATTCCTGTGACACTAGTTATAGATTCCGATGCTTCACTTCAGGTTTACTGTATCCCTCTGACCTTCTTATTGACGATGAAACACAGAAATTTAATCGGCATTAAATACAAAAGGCACAATGCCGTCTTAAGTACAAGAAAACTGACTCTTCTTACTGTCTATGTTTTGAACATCTCCTTTGACACTAGTTATGGATTCCGATGCTTCACTTCAGGTTTACTGTATCCCTCTGACCTTCGTATTGACGATGAAACACAGAAATTACATGGGAATTAAATACAAAAGGCACTATGCCGAGTTTAGTTCAAGTAAACTGAATTTTTATACTGTCTATGGTTTTAACCATTCCTGGGCACTAGTTATAGATTCCAATGCTCCACTTCAGGTATACTGTATCCCTCTGACCTTCTTATTGACGATGACACACAGAAATTGCATCGGAATTAAATACAAAAGGCACAATGCCAACTTAAGTACAAGAAAACTGACTCTTCTTACTGTCTATGTTTTGAAACATTCCTGTGACACTAGTTATAGATGCCGATACTTCACTTCAGGTTTACTGTATCCCTCTGACCTCCTTATTGACGATGAAACACAGAAATTGCATCGAAATTAAATATAAAAGGCACAATGCCGACTTAAGTACAAGAAAACTGACTCTTCTTACTGTCTATACTTCGAACCATTCCTGTGACACTTGTCATAGTTTCCGATGCTTCATCTCAGGTTTACTGTATCCCTCTGACATAATTGACGATGAAACACAGAAATTGCACCGGAATTAAATACAAAAGGCACAATGCCGACTTAAGTACAAGGAAACTGACTCTTCTTACTGTCTGTGTTTTGAACCATTCCTGTGACACTAGTTATAGATTCCGATGCTTCACTTCAGGTTTACTGTATCCCTCTGACCTTCTTATTGACGATGAAACACAGAAATTGCCTCGGAATTAAATACAAAAGGCACAATGCCGACTTAAGTACGAGAAAACTGACGCTTCTTACTGTTTGTGTTTTGAACCACTCCTGTGACACTAGTTGTAGATTCCGATGCTTCACTTCAGGTTTACTGTATCCCTCTGACCTTCTTATTGACGATGAAACACAGAAATTGCATCGGAATACAAGCAAAAGGCAAAATGCCGACTTAAGTACAAGAAGACTGACTCTTCTTACTGTCTATGATTTGAACTATTCCTGTGACACTAGTTATAGATTCCGAAGTTTCACTTTAGGTTTACTGTATCCCTCTTACCATCTTATTGACGATGAAACACCGAAATTGCATCGGAATTAAATACAAAAGGCACAATGCCGACTCAGGTACAAGAAGACTGGCTCTTCTTACTGTCTATGTTTTAACCTTTCCTGTGAGACAGGTTTTAGATTCCGATGCTTCACTTCAGGTTTACTGTATCCCTTGGCCCTCCTTATTGACGACGAAACACAGAAAGTGGATCGGCATTAAATACAAAAGGCACAATGCCGACTTAAGTACAAGAAATCTGACTCTTCTTACTGTCCATGTTTTGAACATCGCCTTTAACACTAGTTATAGATTCCGATGCTTCACTTCAGGTTTACTGTATCCCTCTGACCTTCTCATTGACGATGAAACACAGAAATTGCATCGGAATTAAATAAGAAAGGCACAATGCCGACTTAAGTAAAAGAAAACTGACTCTTCTTACTGTCTATGTTTTGAACCATTCCTGTGACACTAGCTATAGATTCCGATGCTTCACTTCACGTTTACTGTATCCCTCTGACCTTCTTATTGACGATGAAACACAGAAATTTAATCGGCATTAAATACAAAAGGTACAATGCCGACTTAAGTACAAGAAATCTGACTCTTCTTACTGTCTCTGTTTTGAACATCTCCTTTGACACTAGTTATAGATTCCGATGCTTCACTACAGATTTAATGTATCCCTCTGACCTTCTTATTGACGATGAAACACAGAAATTGCATGGGAATTAAATACAAAAGGCACTATGCCGACTTAAGTACAAGTAAACTGACTTTTCTTACTGTCTATGGTTTTAACCATTCCTGTGACACTAGTTATAGATTCCGATGCTTCACTTCACGTTTACTGTATCCCTCTGACCTTCTTATTGACGATGAAACACAGAAATTTAATCGGCATTAAATACAAGAGGCACAATGCCGACTTAAGTTTAAGAAAACTGATTCTTCTTAATGTCCATGTTTTGAACCATTCCTGTGACACTAGTTATAGATTCCGATGCTTCACTTCAGGTTTACTGTATCCCTCTGACCTTCTTATTGACGATGAAACACAGAAATTGCATCGGAATTAAATACAAAAGGCACAATGACGACTCAAGTACAAGAAGACTGGCTCTTCTTACTGTCTATATTTTGAACCTTTCCTGTGCGTCTGGTTTTAGATTCAGATGCTTCACATCAGGTTTACTGTATCCCTTGGCCCTTCTTATTGACGACGTAACACAGATATTGCATCGGAATTAAATAAGAAAGGCACAATGCCGACTTAAGTAAAAGAAAACTGACTCTTCTTACTGTCTATGCTTTGAACCATTCCTGTGACACTAGTTATAGATTCCGATGCTTCACTTCACGTTTACTGTATCCCTCTGACCTTCTTATTGACGATGAAACACAGAAATTTAACCGGCATTAAATACAAAAGGCACAATGCCGACTTAAGTTCAAGAAAACTGATTCTTCTTAATGTCCATGTTTTGAACCATTCCTGTGACACTAGTTATAGATTCCGATGCTTCACTTCAGGTTTACTGTATCCCTCTGACCTTCTTATTGACGATGAAACACAGAAATTGCATCGGAATTAAATACAAAAGGCACAATGACGACTCAGGTACAAGAAGACTGGCTCTTCTTACTGTCTATATTTTGAACCTTTCCTGTGAGTCCGGTTTTAGATTCAGATGCTTCACATCAGGTTTACTGTATCACTTGGCCCTTCTTATTGACGACGTGACACAGATATTGCATCGGAATTATATAGAAAAGGCACAATGCCGACTTAAATACAAAAAAACTGACTCCTCTTACTGTCTATGTTTTGAACCATTGCTGTGACACTAGTTATAGATTCCGATGCTTCACTTCAGGTTTGCTGTATCACTCTGACCGTCTTATTGACGATGAAACACAGACATTGCATCGGAATTAAATACAAAAGGCACAATGCCGACTTCATTATAATAAAACTGACTCTTCTTACTGTCTATGCTTTGAACCATTCCTGTGGCACTAGTTAAAGACTCCGATGCTTCACTTCAGGTTTACTGTATCCTTCTGACCTTCTTATTGACGATGAAACACCGAAATTGCATCGGAATTAAATACAAAAGGCACAATGCCGACTTAAGTACAAGTAAACTGACTTTTCTTACTGTCTATGATTTGAACCATTTGTGTGACACTAGTTATAGATTCCGATGCTTCACTTCAGGTTTACTGTAACCCTCTGACCTTCGTATTGACGATGAAACAGAGAAATTGCATCGGAATTGAATACAAAAGGCACAATGCCGACTTAAGTACAAGAATACTGACTCTTCTTAGTGTCGATGTTTTGAACCATTCCTGTGACACTAGTTATAGATTCCGATGCTTCACTTCAGGTTCACTGTATCCCTCTGAACTTCTTATTGTGGATGAAACATAGAAATTCCATCGGCATTTTATACAAAAGGCACAATGCCGACTCAAGTACAAGAAAATTGATTCTTCTTATTGCCTATGTTTTGAGCAATTCCTGTGACACTAGTTATAGATTCCGATGCCTCACTTCAGGAATACTGTATCCCTCTGACCTTCTTATTGACGATGAAACACAGAAATTGCATCGGAATTAAATACGAAAGGCACAATGCCGACTTCAGTAAAAGAAAACTGACTCTTCTTACTGTCTATGTTTTGGACCATTCCTGTGACACTAGTTATAGATTCCGATGCTTCACTTCAGGTTTACTGTATCCCTCTGACCCTCCTATTGACGATGAAACACAGAAATTTAATCGGCATTAAATACAAAAGGCACAATGCCGCCATAAGTACAACAAATCTGACTCTTCTTACTGTCCATGTTTTGAACATCTCCTTTGACACTAGTTATAGATTCCGATGCTTCACTTTAGGTTTACTGTATCCCTCTGACCTTCTTATTGACGATGAAACACAGAAATTGCATCGGAATTAAATACGAAAGGCACAATGCCGACATAAGTAAAAGAAAACTGACTCTTCTTACTGTCTATGCTTTGAACCATTCCTGTGACACTAGTTATAGTTTCCGATGCTTCACTTCAGGTTTACTGTATCCCTCTGACCTTCTTATTGACGATGAAACACAGAAATTTAATCGGCATTAAATACAAAAGGCACAATGCCGTCTTAAGTACAAGAAAACTGACTCTTCTTACTGTCTATGTTTTGAACATCTCCTTTGACACTAGTTATAGATTCCGATGCTTCACTTCAGGTTTACTGTATCCCTCTGACCTTCTTATTGACGATGAAACACAGAAATTACATGGGAATTAAATACAAAAGGCACTATGCCGAGTTAAGTTAGAGTAAACTGACTTTTCTTACTGTCTATGGTTTTAACCATTCCTGTGACACTAGTTATAGATTCCGATGCTCCACTTCAGGTATACTGTATCCCTCTGACATTCTTATTGACGATGAAACACAGAAATTGCGTCGAAATTAAATATAAAAGGCACAATGCCGACTTAAGTACAAGAAAACTGACTCTTCTTACTGTCTATGTTTTGAAACATTCCTGTGACACTAGTTATAGATGCCGATACTTCACTTCAGGTTTACTGTATCCCTCTGACATTCTTATTGACGATGAAACACAGAAATTGCGTCGAAATTAAATATAAAAGGCACAATGCCGACTTAAGTACAAGAAAACTGACTCTTCTTACTGTCTATACTTTGAACCATTCCTGTGACACTTGTCATAGTTTCCGATGCTTCATCTCAGGTTTACTGTATCCCTCTGACCTTATTGACGATGAAACACAGAAATTGCATCGGAATTAAATACAAAAGGCACAATGCCGACTTAAGTACAAGGAAACTGACTCTTCTTACTGTCTGTGTTTTGAACCATTCCTGTGACACTAGTTATAGATTCCGATGCTTCAATTTAGGTTTACTGTATCCCTCTGACCTTCTTATTGACGATGAAACACAGAAATTGCCTCGGAATTAAATCCAAAGGCACAATGCCGACTTAAGTACGAGAAAACTGACGCTTCTTACTGTTTGTGTTTTGAACCACTCCTGTGACACTAGTTGTAGATTCCGATGCATCACTTCAGGTTTACTGTATCCCTCTGACCTTCTTATTGACGATGAAACACAGAAATTGCATCGGAATACAAGCAAAAGGCAAAATGCCGACTTAAGTACAAGAAGACTGACTCTTCTTACTGTCTATGATTTGAACTATTCCTGTGACACTAGTTATAGATTCCGATGCTTCACTTCAGGTTTACTGTATCCCTCTGACCCTCTTATTGACGATGAAACACAGAAATTTAATCGGCATTAATTACAAAAGGCACAATGCCGACTTAAGTACAAGAAATCTGACTCTTCTTACTGTCTCTGTCTTGAACATCTCCTTTGACACTAGTTATAGATTCCGATGCTTCACTACAGATTTAATGTATCCCTCTGACCTTCTTATTGACGATGAAACACAGAAATTGCATGGGAATTAAATACAAAAGGCACTATGCCGACTTAAGTAAAAGTAAACTGACTTTTCTTACTGTCTATGTTTTGAACCATTCCTGTGACACTAGATATAGATTCCGATGCTTCACTTCAGGTTTACTGTATCCCTCTGACCTTCTTATTGACGATGAAACACAGAAATTTAATCGGCATTAAATACAAAAGGCACAATGCCGTCTAAAGTACAAGAAAACTGACTCTTCTTACTGTCTATGTTTTGAACATCTCCTTTGACACTAGTTATAGATTCCGATGCTTCACTTCAGGTTTACTGTATCCCTCTGACCTTATTGACGATGAAACACAGAAATTACATGGGAATTAAATACAAAAGGCACTATGCCGAGTTAAGTTCAAGTAAACTGACTTTTCTTACTGTCTATGGTTTTAACCATTCCTGTGACACTAGTTATAGATTCCGATGCTCCACTTCAGGTATACTGTATCCCTCTGACCTTCTTATTGACGATGACACAGATATTGCAGCGGAATTAAATACAAAAGGCACAATGCCAACTTAAGTACAAGAAAACTGACTCTTCTTACTGTCTATGTTTTGAATCATTCCTGTGACACTAGTTATAGATGCCGATACTTCACTTCAGGTTTACTGTATCCCTCTGACCTTCTTATTGACGATGAAACACAGAAATTGCATCGAAATTAAATATAAAAGGCACAATGCCGACTTAAGTACAAGAAAACTGACTCTTCTTACTGTCTATACTTTGAACCATTCCTGTGACGCTTGTCATAGTTTCCGATGCTTCATCTCAGGTTTACTGTATCCCTCTGACCTTATTGACGATGAAACACAGAAATTGCATTGGAATTAAATACAAAAGGCACAAAGCCGACTTAAGTACATGGAAACTGACTCTTCTTACTGTCTGTGCTTTGAACCATTCCTGTGTCACTAGTTATAGATTCCGATGCTTCACTTCAGGTTTACTGTATCCCTCTGGCCTTCTTATTGACGATGAAACACAGAAATTGCCTCGGAATTAAATACAAAAGGCACAATGCCGACTTAAGTACGAGAAAACTGACGCTTCTTACTGTTTGTGTTTTGAACCACTCCTGTGACACTAGTTAGAGATTCCGATGCTTCACTTCAGGTTTACTGTATCCCTCTGACCTTCTTATTGACGATGAAACACAGAAATTGCATCGGAATACAAGCAAAAGGCAAAATGCCGACTTAAGTAGAAGAAGACTGACTCCTCTTACTGTCTATGATTTGAACTATTCCTGTGACACTAGTTATAGATTCCGAAGTTTCACTTCAGGTTTACTGTATCCCTCTTACCTTCTTATTGACGATGAAACACCGAAATTGCATCGGAATTAAATACAAAAGGCACAATGCCGACTCAGGTACAAGAAGACTGGCTCTTCTTACTGTCTATGTTTTAACCTTTCCTGTGAGACAGGTTTTAGATTCCGATGCTTCACTTCAGGTTTACTGTATCCCTTGGCCCTCCTTATTGACGACGAAACACAGAAATTGCATCAGAATTAAATACGAAAGGCACAATGCCGACATAAGTAAAGGAAAACTGACTCTTCTTACTGTCTATGCTTTGAACCATTCCTGTGACACTAGTTATAGTTTCCGATGCTTCACTTCAGGTTTACTGTATCCCTCTGACCTTCTTATTGACGATGAAACACAGAAATTTAATCGGCATTAAATACAAAAGGCACAATGCCGTCTTAAGTACAAGAAAACTGACTCTTCTTACTGTCTATGTTTTGAACATCTCCTTTGACACTAGTTATAGATTCCGATGCTTCACTTCAGGTTTACTGTATCCCTCTGACCTTCTTATTGACGATGAAACACAGAAATTACATGGGAATTAAATACAAAAGGCACTATGCCGAGTTAAGTTCAAGTAAACTGACTTTTCTTACTGTCTATGGTTTTAACCATTCCTGTGACACTAGTTATAGATTCCGACGCTCCACTTCAGGTATACTGTATCCCTCTGACCTTCTTATTGACGATGACACACAGAAATTGCTTCGGAATTAAATACAAAAGGCACAATGCCAACTTAAGTACAAGAAAACTGACTCTTCTTACTGTCTATGTTTTGAAACATTCCTGTGACACTAGTTATAGATGCCGATACTTCACTTCAGGTTTACTGAATCCCTCTGACCTTCTTATTGACGATGAAACACAGAAATTGCATCGAAATTAAATATAAAAGGCACAATGCCGACTTAAGTACAAGAAAACTGACTCTTCTTACTGTCTATACTTTGAACCATTCCTGTGACACTTGTCATAGTTTCCGATGCTTCATCTCAGGTTTACTGTATCCCTCTGACCTTATTGACGATGAAACACAGAAATTGCATCGGAATTAAATACAAAAGGCACAATGCCGACTTAAGTACAAGGAAACTGACTCTTCTTACTGTCTGTGTTTTGAACCATTCCTGTGACACTAGTTATAGATTCCGATGCTTCAATTTAGGTTTACTGTATCCCTCTGACCTTCTTATTGACGATGAAACACAGAAATTGCCTCGGAATTAAATCCAAAGGCACAATGCCGACTTAAGTACGAGAAAACTGACGCTTCTTACTGTTTGTGTTTTGAACCACTCCTGTGACACTAGTTGTAGATTCCGATGCATCACTTCAGGTTTACTGTATCCCTCTGACCTTCTTATTGACGATGAAACACAGAAATTGCATCGGAATACAAGCAAAAGGCAAAATGCCGACTTAAGTACAAGAAGACTGACTCTTCTTACTGTCTATGATTTGAACTATTCCTGTGACACTAGTTATAGATTCCGATGCTTCACTTCAGGTTTACTGTATCCCTCTGACCCTCTTATTGACGATGAAACACAGAAATTTAATCGGCATTAAATACAAAAGGCACAATGCCGACTTAAGTACAAGAAATCTGACTCTTCTTACTGTCTCTGTTTTGAACATCTCCTTTGACACTAGTTATAGATTCCGATGCTTCACTACAGATTTAATGTATCCCTCTGACCTTCTTATTGACGATGAAACACAGAAATTGCATGGGAATTAAATACAAAAGGCACTATGCCGACTTAAGTAAAAGTAAACTGACTTTTCTTACTGTCTATGTTTTGAACCATTCCTGTGACACTAGATATAGATTCCGATGCTTCACTTCAGGTTTACTGTATCCCTCTGACCTTCTTATTGACGATGAAACACAGAAATTTAATCGGCATTAAATACAAAAGGCACAATGCCGTCTAAAGTACAAGAAAACTGACTCTTCTTACTGTCTATGTTTTGAACATCTCCTTTGACACTAGTTATAGATTCCGATGCTTCACTTCAGGTTTACTGTATCCCTCTGACCTTATTGACGATGAAACACAGAAATTACATGGGAATTAAATACAAAAGGCACTATGCCGAGTTAAGTTCAAGTAAACTGACTTTTCTTACTGTCTATGGTTTTAACCATTCCTGTGACACTAGTTATAGATTCCGATGCTCCACTTCAGGTATACTGTATCCCTCTGACCTTCTTATTGACGATGACACACAGAAATTGCATCGAAATTAAATATAAAAGGCACAATGCCGACTTAAGTACAAGAAAACTGACTCTTCTTACTGTCTATACTTTGAACCATTCCTGTGACGCTTGTCATAGTTTCCGATGCTTCATCTCAGGTTTACTGTATCCCTCTGACCTTATTGACGATGAAACACAGAAATTGCATTGGAATTAAATACAAAAGGCACAAAGCCGACTTAAGTACAAGGAAACTGACTCTTCTTACTGTCTGTGTTTTGAACCATTCCTGTGTCACTAGTTATAGATTCCGATGCTTCACTTCAGGTTTACTGTATCCCTCTGGCCTTCTTATTGACGATGAAACACAGAAATTGCCTCGGAATTAAATACAAAAGGCACAATGCCGACTTAAGTACGAGAAAACTGACGCTTCTTACTGTTTGTGTTTTGAACCACTCCTGTGACACTAGTTAGAGATTCCGATGCTTCACTTCAGGTTTACTGTATCCCTCTGACCTTCTTATTGACGATGAAACACAGAAATTGCATCGGAATACAAGCAAAATGCAAAATGCCGACTTAAGTAGAAGAAGACTGACTCCTCTTACTGTCTATGATTTGAACTATTCCTGTGACACTAGTTATAGATTCCGAAGTTTCACTTCAGGTTTACTGTATCCCTCTTACCTTCTTATTGACGATGAAACACCGAAATTGCATCGGAATTAAATACAAAAGGCACAATGCCGACTCAGGTACAAGAAGACTGGCTCTTCTTACTGTCTATGTTTTAACCTTTCCTGTGAGACAGGTTTTAGATTCCGATGCTTCACTTCAGGTTTACTGTATCCCTTGGCCCTCCTTATTGACGACGAAACACAGAAAGTTTATCGGCATTAAATACAAAAGGCACAATGCCGACTGAAGTACAAGAAATCTGACTCTTCTTACTGTCCATGTTTTGAACATCGCCTTTGACACTAATTATAGATTCCGATGCTTCACTTCAGGTTTACTGTATCCCTCTGACCTTCTCATTGACGATGAAACACAGAAATTGCATCGGAATTAAATAAGAAAGGCACAATGCCGACTTAAGTAAATGAAAACTGACTCTTCTTACTGTCTATGTTTTGAACCATTCCTGTGACACTAGTTATAGATTCCGATGCTTCACTTCACGTTTACTGTATCCCTCTGACCTTCTTATTGACGATGAAACACAGAAATTTAATCGGCATTAAATACTTAAGGCACAATGCCGACTTAAGTACAAGAAATCTGACTCTTCTTATTGTCTCTGTTTTGAATATCTCCTTTGACACTAGTTATAGATTCCGATGCTTCACTACAGATTTAATGTATCCCTCTGACCTTCTTATTGACGATGAAACACAGAAATTGCATGGGAATTAAATACAAAAGGCACTATGCCGACTTAAGTACAAGTAAACTGACTTTTCTTACTGTCTATGGTTTTAACCATTCCTGTGACACTAGTTATAGATTCCGATGCTTCACTTTACGTTTACTGTATCCCTCTGACCTTCTTATTGACGATGAAACACAGAAATTTAATCGGCATTAAGTACAAAAGGCACAATGCCGACTTAAGTTCAAGAAAACTGATTCTTCTTAATGTCCATGTTTTGAACCATTCCTGCGACACTAGTTATAGATTCCGATGCTTCACTTCAGGTTTACTGTATCCCTCTGACCTTCTTATTGACGATGAAACACAGAAATTGCATCGGAATTAAATACAAAAGGCACAATGACGACTCAAGTACAAGAAGACTGGCTCTTCTTACTGTCTATATTTTGAACCTTTCCTGTGAGTCCGGTTTTAGATTCAGATGCTTCACATCAGGTTTACTGTATCCCTTGGCCCTTCTTATTGACGACGTAACACAGATATTGCATCGGAATTAAATAAGAAAGGCACAATGCCGACTTAAGTAAAAGAAAACTGACTCTTCTTACTGTCTATGTTTTGAACCATTCCTGTGACACTAGTTATAGATTCCGATGCTTCACTTCACGATTACTGTATCCCTCTAACCTTCTTATTGACGATGAAACACAGAAATTTAATCGGCATTAAATACAAAAGGCACAATGCCGACTTAAGTTCAAGAAAACTGATTCTTCTTAATGTCCATGTTTTGAACCATTCCTGTGACACTAGTTATAGATTCCGATGCTTCACTTCAGGTTTACTGTATCCCTCTGACCTTATTGACGATGAAACACAGAAATTGCATCGGGATTGAATACAAAAGGCACAATGACGACTCAAGTACAAGAAGACTGGCTCTTCTTACTGTCTATATTTTGAACCTTTCCTGTGTGTCCGGTTTTAGATTCAGATGCTTCACATCAGGTTTACTGTATCCCTTGCCCCTTCTTATTGACGACGTAAGACAGATATTGCATCGGAATTATATAGAAAAGGCACAATGCCGACTTAAATACAAAAAAACTGACTCCTCTTACTGCCTATGTTTTGAACCATTGCTGTGACACTAGTTATAGATTCCGATGCTTCACTTCAGGTTTGCTGTATCACTCTGACCGTCTTATTGACGATGAAACACAGACATTGCATCGGAATTATATACAAAAGGCACAATGCCGACTTCATTATAATAAAACTGACTCTTCTTACTGTCTATGCTTTGAACCATTCCTGTGGCACTAGTTATAGACTCCGATGCTTTACTTCAGGTTTACTGTATCCTTCTGACCTTCTTATTGACGATGAAACACCATAATTGCATCGGAATTAAATACAAAAGGCACAATGCCGACTTAAGTACAAGTAAACTGACTTTTCTTACTGTCTGTGATTTGAACCATTTGTGTGACACTAGTTATAGATTCCGATGCTTCACTTCAGGTTTACTGTAACCCTCTGACCTTCGTATTGACGATGAAACAGAGAAATTGCATCGGAATTGAATACAAAAGGCACAATGCCGACTTAAGTACAAGAATACTGACTCTTCTTAGTGTCTATGTTTTGAACCATTCCTGTGACACTAGTTATAGATTCCGATGCTTCACTTCAGGTTCACTGTATCCCTCTGAACTTCTTATTGTCGATGAAACATAGAAATATCGTTGGCATTTTATACAAAAGGCACAATGCCGACTCAAGTACAAGAAAATTGATTCTTCTTATTGCCTATGTTTTGAACAATTCCTGTGACACTAGTTATAGATTCCGATGCCTCACTTCAGGAATAGTGTATCCCTCTGACCTTCTTATTGACGATGAAACACAGAAATTGCGTCGGAATTAAATACGAAAGGCACAATGCCGACTTAAGTAAATGAAAACTGACTCTTCTTACTGTCTATGTTTTGGACCATTCCTGTGACACTAGTTATAGATTCCGATGCTTCACATCAGGTTTACTGTATCCCTCTGACCCTCTTATTGACGATGAAACACAGAAATTGCATCGGAATACAAGCAAAAGGCAAAATGCCGACTTAAGTAGAAGAAGACTGACTCCTCTTACTGTCTATGATTTGAACTATTCCTGTGACACTAGTTATAGATTCCGAAGTTTCACTTCAGGTTTACTGTATCCCTCTTACCTTCTTATTGACGATGAAACACCGAAATTGCATCGGAATTAAATACAAAAGGCACAATGCCGACTCAGGTACAAGAAGACTGGCTCTTCTTACTGTCTATGTTTTAACCTTTCCTGTGAGACAGGTTTTAGATTCCGATGCTTCACTTCAGGTTTACTGTATCCCTTGGCCCTCCTTATTGACGACGAAACACAGAAAGTGGATCGGCATTAAATACAAAAGGCACAATGCCGACTGAAGTACAAGAAATCTGACTCTTCTTACTGTCCATGTTTTGAACATCGCCTTTGACACTAATTATAGATTCCGATGCTTCACTTCAGGTTTACTGTATCCCTCTGACCTTCTCATTGACGATGAAACACAGAAATTGCATCGGAATTAAATAAGAATGGCACAATGCCGACTTAAGTAAAAGAAAACTGACTCTTCTTACTGTCTATGTTTTGAACCATTCCTGTGACACTAGTTATAGATTCCGATGCTTCACTTCACGTTTACTGTATCCCTCTGACCTTCTTATTGACGATGAAACACAGAAATTTAATCGGAATTAAATACAAAAGGCACAATGCCGACTTAAGTACAAGAAATCTGACTCTTCTTATTGTCTCTGTTTTGAACATCTCCTTTGACACTAGTTATAGTTTCCGATGCTTCACTACAGATTTAATGTATCCCTCTGACCTTCTTATTGACGATGAAACACAGAAATTGCATGGGAATTAAATACAAAAGGCACTATGCCGACTTAAGTACAAGTAAACTGACTTTTCTTACTGTCTATGGTTTTAACCATTCCTGTGACACTAGTTATAGATTCCGATGCTTCACTTTACGTTTACTGTATCCCTCTGACCTTCTTATTGACGATGAAACACAGAAATTTAATCGGCATTAAATACAAAAGGCACAATGCCGACTTAAGTTCAAGAAAACTGATTCTTCTTAATGTCCATGTTTTGAACCATTCCTGCGACACTAGTTATAGATTCCGATGCTTCACTTCAGGTTTACTGTATCCCTCTGACCTTCTTATTGACGATGAAACACAGAAATTGCATCGGAATTAAATACAAAAGGCACAATGACGACTCAAGTACAAGAAGACTGGCTCTTCTTACAGTCTATATTTTGAACCTTTCCTGTGAGTCCGGTTTTGGATTCAGATGCTTCACATCAGGTTTACTGTATCCCTTGGCCCTTCTTATTGACGACGTAACACAGATATTGCATCGGAATTAAATAAGAAAGGCACAATGCCGACTTAAGTAAAAGAAAACTGACTCTTCTTACTGTCTATGTTTTGAACCATTCCTGTGACACTAGTTATAGATTCCGATGCTTCACTTCACGATTACTGTATCCCTCTGACCTTCTTATTGACGATGAAACACAGAAATTTAATCGGCACTAAATACAAAAGGCACAATGCCGACTTAAGTTCAAGAAAACTGATTCTTCTTAATGTCCATGTTTTGAACCATTCCTGTGACACTAGTTATAGATTCCGATGCTTCACTTCAGGTTTACTGTATCCCTCTGACCTTCTTATTGACGATGAAACACAGAAATTGCATCGGAATTAAATACAAAAGGCACAATGACGACTCAAGTACAAGGAGACTGGCTCTTCTTACTGTCTATATTTTGAACCTTTCCTGTGTGTCCGGTTTTAGATTCAGATGCTTCACATCAGGTTTACTGTATCCCTTGCCCCTTCTTATTGACGACGTAAGACAGATATTGCATCGGAATTATATAGAAACGGCACAATGCCGACTTAAATACAAAAAAACTGACTCCTCTTACTGTCTATGTTTTGAACCATTGCTGTGACACTAGTTATAGATTCCGATGCTTCACTTCAGGTTTGCTGTATCACTCTGACCGTCTTATTGACGATGAAACACAGACATTGCATCGGAATTAAATACAAAAGGCACAATGCCGACTTCATTATAATAAAACTGACTCTTCTTACTGTCTATGCTTTGAACCATTCCTGTGGCACTAGTTATAGACTCCGATGCTTTACTTCAGGTTTACTGTATCCTTCTGACCTTCTTATTGACGATGAAACACCATAATTGCATCGGAATTAAATACAAAAGGCACAATGCCGACTTAAGTACAAGTAAACTGACTTTTCTTACTGTCTGTGATTTCAACCATTTGTGTGACACTAGTTATAGATTCCGATGCTTCACTTCAGGTTTACTGTAACCCTCTGACCTTCGTATTGACGATGAAACAGAGAAATTGCATCGGAATTGAATACAAAAGGCACAATGCCGACTTAAGTACAAGAATACTGACTCTTCTTAGTGTCTATGTTTTGAACCATTCCTGTGACACTAGTTATAGATTCCGATGCTTCACTTCAGGTTCACTGTATCCCTCTGAACTTCTTATTGTCGATGAAACATAGAAATCTCATTGGCATTTTATACAAAAGGCACAATGCCGACTCAAGTACAAGAAAATTGATTCTTCTTATTGCCTATGTTTTGAACAATTCCTGTGACACTAGTTATAGATTCCGATGCCTCACTTCATTAATAGTGTATCCCTCTGACCTTCTTATTGACGATGAAACACAGAAATTGCGTCGGAATTAAATACGAAAGGCACAATGCCGACTTAAGTAAATGAAAACTGACTCTTCTTACTGTCTATGTTTTGGACCATTCCTGTGACACTAGTTATAGATTCCGATGCTTCACATCAGGTTTACTGTATCCCTCTGACCCTCTTATTGACGATGAAACACAGAAATTGCATCGGAATACAAGCAAAAGGCAAAATGCCGACTTAAGTAGAAGAAGACTGACTCCTCTTACTGTCTATGATTTGAACTATTCCTGTGACACTAGTTATAGATTCCGAAGTTTCACTTCAGGTTTACTGTATCCCTCTTACCTTCTTATTGACGATGAAACACCGAAATTGCATCGGAATTAAATACAAAAGGCACAATGCCGACTCAGGTACAAGAAGACTGGCTCTTCTTACTGTCTATGTTTTAACCTTTCCTGTGAGACAGGTTTTAGATTCCGATGCTTCACTTCAGGTTTACTGTATCCCTTGGCCCTCCTTATTGACGACGAAACACAGAAAGTGGATCGGCATTAAATACAAAAGGCACAATGCCGACTGAAGTACAAGAAATCTGACTCTTCTTACTGTCCATGTTTTGAACATCGCCTTTGACACTAATTATAGATTCCGATGCTTCACTTCAGGTTTACTGTATCCCTCTGACCTTCTCATTGACGATGAAACACAGAAATTGCATCGGAATTAAATAAGAAAGGCACAATGCCGACTTAAGTAAAAGAAAACTGACTCTTCTTACTGTCTATGTTTTGAACCATTCCTGTGACACTAGTTATAGATTCCGATGCTTCACTTCACGTTTACTGTATCCCTCTGACCTTCTTATTGACGATGAAACACAGAAATTTAATCGGCATTAAATACTTAAGGCACAATGCCGACTTAAGTACAAGAAATCTGACTCTTCTTATTGTCTCTGTTTTGAACATCTCCTTTGACACTAGTTATAGATTCCGATGCTTCACTACAGATTTAATGTATCCCTCTGACCTTCTTATTGACGATGAAACACAGAAATTGCATGGGAATTAAATACAAAAGGCACTATGCCGACTTAAGTACAAGTAAACTGACTTTTCTTACTGTCTATGGTTTTAACCATTCCTGTGACACTAGTTATAGATTCCGATGCTTCACTTTACGTTTACTGTATCCCTCTGACCTTCTTATTGACGATGAAACACAGAAATTTAATCGGCATTAAATACAAAAGGCACAATGCCGACTTAAGTTCAAGAAAACTGATTCTTCTTAATGTCCATGTTTTGAACCATTCCTGCGACACTAGTTATAGATTCCGATGCTTCACTTCAGGTTTACTGTATCCCTCTGACCTTCTTATTGACGATGAAACACAGAAATTGCATCGGAATTAAATACAAAAGGCACAATGACGACTCAAGTACAAGAAGACTAGCTCTTCTTACTGTCTATATTTTGAACCTTTCCTGTGAGTCCGGTTTTAGATTCAGATGCTTCACATCAGGTTTACTGTATCCCTTGGCCCTTCTTATTGACGACGTAAGACAGATATTGCATCGGAATTATATAGAAAAGGCACAATGCCGACTTAAATACAAAAAAACTGACTCCTCTTACTGTCTATGTTTTGAACCATTGCTGTGACACTAGTTATAGATTCCGATGCTTCACTTCAGGTTTGCTGTATCACTCTGACCGTCTTATTGACGATGAAACACAGACATTGCATCGGAATTATATACAAAAGGCACAATGCCGACTTCATTATAATAAAACTGACTCTTTTTACTGTCTATGCTTTGAACCATTCCTGTGGCACTAGTTGTAGACTCCGATGCTTTACTTCAGGTTTACTGTATCCTTCTGACCTTCTTATTGACGATGAAACACCATAATTGCATCGGAATTAAATACAAAAGGCACAATGCCGACTTAAGTACAAGTAAACTGACTTTTCTTACTGTCTGTGATTTGAACCATTTGTGTGACACTAGTTATAGATTCCGATGCTTCACTTCAGGTTTACTGTAACCCTCTGACCTTCGTATTGACGATGAAACAGAGAAATTGCATCGGAATTGAATACAAAAGGCACAATGCCGACTTAAGTACAAGAATACTGACTCTTCTTAGTGTCTATGTTTTGAACCATTCCTGTGACACTAGTTATAGATTCCGATGCTTCACTTCAGGTTCACTGTATCCCTCTAAACTTCTTATTGACGATGAAACACAGAAATTTAATCGGCATTAAATACAAAAGGCACAATGCCGGCTTAAGTACAACAAATCTGACTCTTCTTACTGTCTATGTTTTGAACATCTCCTTTGACACTAGTTATAGATTCCGATGCTTCACTTTAGGTTTACTGTATCCCTCTGACCTTCTTATTGACGATGAAACACAGAAATTGCATCGGAATTAAATACGAAAGGCACAATGCCGACTTAAGTAAAAGAAAACTGACTCTTCTTACTGTCTATGTTTTGAACCATTCCTGTGACACTAGTTATAGATTCCGATGCTTCACTTTAGGTTTACTGTATCCCTCTGACCTTCTTATTGACGATGAAACACAGAAATTTAATCGGCATTAAATACAAAAGGCACAATGCCGTCTTAAGTACAAGAAAACTGACTCTTCTTACTGTCTATGTTTTGAACATCTCCTTTGACACTAGTTATAGATTCCGATGCTTCACTTCAGGTTTACTGTATCCCTCTGACCTTCGTATTGACGATGAAACACAGAAATTACATGGGAATTAAATACAAAAGGCACTACGCCGAGTTAAGTTCAAGTAAAGTGACTTTTCTTACTGTCTATGGTTTTAACCATTCCTGGGACACTAGTTATAGATTCCGATGCTCCACTTCAGGTATACTGTATCCCTCTGTCCTTATTGACGATGAAACACAGAAATTGCACCGGAATTAAATACAAAAGGCACAATGCCGACTTATGTACAAGGAAACTGACTCTTCTTACTGTCTGTGTTTTGAACCATTCCTGTGACACTAGTTATAGATTCCGATGCTTCACTTCAGGTTTACTGTATCCCTCTGACCTTCTTATTGACGATGAAACACAGAAATTGCCTCGGAATTAAATACAAAAGGCACAATGCCGACTTAAGTACGAGAAAACTGACGCTTCTTACTGTTTGTGTTTTGAACCACTCCTGTGACACTAGTTGTAGATTCTGATGCTTCACTTCAGGTTTACTGTATCTCTCTGACCTTCTTATTGACGATG
Organism: Schistocerca americana; assembly: GCF_021461395.2. Taxonomy (NCBI): domain Eukaryota; kingdom Metazoa; phylum Arthropoda; class Insecta; order Orthoptera; family Acrididae; genus Schistocerca; species Schistocerca americana. Next base: position 2,296,830 of record NW_025726049.1, read on the forward strand.
AAACACAGAAATTGCATCGGAATACAAGCAAAAGGCAAAATGCCGACTTAAGTACAAGAAGACTGACTCTTCTTACTGTCTATGATTTGGACTATTCCTGTGACACTAGTTATAGATTCCGAAGTTTCACTTCAGGTTTAGTGTATCCCTCTTACCATCTTATTGATGATGAAACACCGAAATTGCATCGGAATTAAATACAAAAGGCACAATGCCGACTCAAGTACAAGAAGACTGGCTCTTCTTACTGTCTATGTTTTAACCTTTCCTGTGAGACAGGTTTTAGATTCCGATGCTTCACTTCAGGTTTACTGTATCCCTTGGCCCTCCTTATTGACGACGAAACACAGAAAGTGGATCGGCATTAAATACAAAAGGCACAATGCCGACTTAAGTACAAGAAATCTGACTCTTCTTACTGTCCATGCTTTGAACATCGCCTTTGACACTAGTTATAGATTCCGATGCTTCACTTCAGGTTTACTGTATCCCTCTGACCTTCTCATTGACGATGAAACACAGAAATTGCATCGGAATTAAATAAGAAAGGCACAATGCCGACTTATGTAAAAGAAAACTGACTCTTCTTACTGTCTATGTTTTGAACCATTCCTGTGTCACTAGGTACAGATTCCGATGCTTCACTTCACGTTTACTGTATCCCTCTGACCTTCTTATTGACGATGAAACACAGAAATTTAATCGTCATTAAATACAAAACGCACAATGCCGACTTAAGTACAAGAAATCTGACTCTTCTTACTGTCTCTGTTTTGAACATCTCCTTTGACACTAGTTATAGATTCCGATGCTTCACTACAGATTTAATGTATCCCTCTGACCTTCTTATTGACGATGAAACACAGAAATTGCATGGGAATTAAATACAAAAGGCACTATGCCGACTTAAGTACAAGTAAACTGACTTTTCTTACTGTCTATGGTTTTAACCATTCCTGTGATACTAGTTATAGATTCCGATGCTTCACTTCACGTTTACTGTATCCCTCTGACCTTCTTATTGACGATGAAACACAGAAATTTAATCGGCATTAAATACAAAAGGCACAATGCCGACTTAAGTTCAAGAAAACTGATTCTTCTTAATCTCCATGTTTTGAACCATTCCTGTGACACTAGTTATAGATTCCGATGCTTCACTTCAGGTTTACTGTATCCCTCTGACCTTCTTATTGACGATGAAACACAGAAATTGCATCGGAATTAAATACAAAAGGCACAATGACGACTCAAGTACAAGAAGACTGGCTCTTCTTACTGTCTATATTTTGAACCTTTCCTGTGCGTCCGGTTTTAGATTCCGATGCTTCACATCAGGTTTACTGTATCCCTTGGCCCTTCTTATTGACGACGTAACACAGATATTGCATCGGAATTAAATAAGAAAGGCACAATGCCGACTTAAGTAAAAGAAAACTGACTCTTCTTACTGTCTATGTTTTGAACCATTCCTGTGACACTAGTTATAGATTCCGATGCTTCACTTCACGTTTACTGTATCCCTCTGACCTTCCTATTGACGATGAAACACAGAAATTTAATCCGCATTAAATACAAAAGGCACAATGCCGACTTAAGTTCAAGAAAACTGATTCTTCTTAATGTCCATGCTTTGAACCATTCCTGTGACACTAGTTATAGATTCCGATGCTTCACTTCAGGTTTACTGTATCCCTCTGACCTTCTTATTGACGATGAAACACAGAAATTGCATCGGAATTAAATACAAAAGGCACAATGACGACTCAAGTACAAGAAGACTGGCTCTTCTTACTGTCTATATTTTGAACCTTTCCCGTGAGTCCGGTTTTAAATTCAGATGCTTCACATCAGGTTTACTGTATCCCTTGGCCCTTCTTATTGACGACGTAACACAGATATTGCATCGGAATTATATAGAAAAGGCACAATGCCGACTTAAATACAAAAAAACTGACTCCTCTTACTGTCTATGTTTTGAACCATTGCTGTGACACTAGTTATAGATTCCGATGCTTCACTTCAGGTTTGCTGTATCACTCTGACCGTCTTATTGACGATGAAACACAGACATTGCATCGGAATTAAATACAAAAGGCACAATGCCGACTTCATTATAATAAAACTGACTCTTCTTACTGTCTATGCTTTGAACCATTCCTGTGGCACTAGTTAAAGACTCCGATGCTTCACTTCAGGTTTACTGTATCCTTCTGACCTTCTTATTGACGATGAAACACTGAAATTGCATCGGAATTAAATACAAAAGGCACAATGCCGACTTAAGTACAAGTAAACTGACTTTTCTTACTGTCTATGATTTGAACCATTTGTGTGACACTAGTTATAGATTCCGATGCTTCACTTCAGGTTTACTGTAACCCTCTGACCTTCGTATTGACGATGAAACAGAGAAATTGCATCGGAATTGAATACAAAAGGCACAATGCCGACTTAAGTACAAGAATACTGACTCTTCTTAGTGTCTATGCTTTGAACCATTCCTGTGACACTAGTTATAGATTCCGATGCTTCACTTCAGGTTCACTGTATCCCTCTGAACTTCTTATTGTCGATGAAACATAGAAATTCCATCGGCATTTTATACAAAAGGCACAATGACGACTCAAGTACAAGAAAATTGATTCTTCTTATTGCCTATGTTTTGAACAATTCCTGTGACACTAGTTATAGATTCCGATGCCTCACTTCAGGAATACTGTATCCCTCTGACCTTCTTATTGACGATGAAACACAGAAATTGCATCGGAATTAAATACGAAAGGCACATTGCCGACTTAAGTAAATGAAAACTGACTCTTCTTACTGTCTATGTTTTGGACCATTCCTGTGACACTAGTTATAGATTCCGATGCTTCACTTCAGGTTTACTGTATCCCTCTGACCCTCTTATTGACGATGAAACACAGAAATTTAATCGGCATTAAATACAAAAGGCACAATGCCGACTTAAGTACAACAAATCTGACTCTTCTTACTGTCCATGTTTTGAACATCTCCTTTGACACTAGTTATAGATTCCGATGCTTCACTTCAGGTTTACTGTATCCCTCTGACCTTCTTATTGACGATGAAACACAGAAATTACATGGGAATTAAATACAAAAGGCACTATGCCGAGTTAAGTTCGAGTAAACTGACTTTTCTTAATGTCTATGGTTTTAACCATTCCTGTGACACTAGTTATAGATTCCGATGCTCCACTTCAGGTATACTGTATCCCTCTGACCTTCTCATTGACGATGAAACACAGAAATTGCATCGGAATTAAATAAGAAAGGCACAATGCCGACTTAAGTAAAAGAAAACTGACTCTTCTTACTGTCTATGTTTTGAACCATTCCTGTGACACTAGTTATAGTTTCCGATACTTCACTTCACGTTTACTGTATCCCTCTGACCTTCTTATTGACGATGAAACACAGAAATTTAATCGGCATTAAATACAAAAGGCACAATGCCGACTTAAGTACAAGAAATCTGACTCTTCTTACTGTCTCTGTTTTGAACATCTCCGTTGACACTAGTTATAGATTCCGATGCTTCACTACAGATTTAATGTATCCCTCTGACTTTCTTGTTGACGATGAAACACAGAAATTGCATGGGAATTAAATACAAAAGGCACTATGCCGACTTAAGTACAAGTAAACTGACTTTTCTTACTGTCTATGTTTTGAACCATTCCTGTGACACTAGTTATAGATTCCGATGCTTCACTTCAGGTTTACTGTATCCCTCTGACCTTCTTATTGACGATGAAACACAGAAATTTAATCGGCATTAAATACAAAAGACACAATGCCGTCTTAAGTACAAGAAAACTGACTCTTCTTACTGTCTATGTTTTGAACATCTCCTTTGACACTAGTTATAGATTCCGATGCTTCACTTCAGGTTTACTGTATCCCTCTGACCTTATTGACGATGAAACACAGAAATTACATGGGAATTAAATACAAAAGGTACTATGCCGAGTTAAGTTCAAGTAAACTGACTTTTCTTACTGTCTATGGTTTTAACCATTCCTGTGACACTAGTTATAGATTCCGATGCTCCACTTCAGGTATACTGTATCCCTCTGACCTTCTGATTGACGATGACACACAGAAATTGCATCGGAATTAAATACAAAAGGCACAATGCCAACTTAAGTACAAGAAAACTGACTCTTCTTACTGTCTATGTTTTGAAACATTCCTGTGACACTAGTTATAGATGCCGATACTTCACTTCAGGTTTACTGTATCGCTCTGACCTTCTTATTGACGATGAAACACAGAAATTGCATCGAAATTAAATATAAAAGGCACAATGCCGACTTAAGTACAAGAAAACTGACTCTTCTTACTGTCTATACTTTGAACCATTCCTGTGACACTTGTCATAGTTTCCGATGCTTCATCTCAGGTTTACTGTTTCCCTCTGACCTTATTGACGATGAAACACAGAAATTGCATTGGAATTAAATACAAAAGGCACAAAGCCGACTTAAGTACAAGGAAACTGACTCTTCTTACTGTCTGTGTTCTGGACCATTCCTGTGTCACTAGTTATAGATTCCGATGCTTCACTTCAGGTTTACTGTATCCCTCTGGCCTTCTTATTGACGATGAAACACAGAAATTGCCTCGGAATTAAATACAAAAGGCACAATGCCGACTTAAGTACGAGAAAACTGACGCTTCTTACTGTTTGTGTTTTGAACCACTCCTGTGACACTAGTTGTAGATTCCGATGCTTCACTTCAGGTTTACTGTATCCCTCTGACCTTCTTATTGACGATCAAACACAGAAATTGCATCGGAATACAAGCAAAAGGCAAAATGCCGACTTAAGTACAAGAAGACTGACTCTTCTTACTGTCTATGATTTGAACTATTCCTGTGACACTAGTTATAGATTCCGAAGTTTCACTTAAGGTTTACTCTATCCCTCTTACCTTCTTATTGACGATGAAACACCGAAATTGCATCGGAATTAAATACAAAAGGCACAATGCCGACTCAGGTACAAGAAGACTGGCTCTTCTTACTGTCTATGTTTTACCCTTTCCTGTGAGACAGGTATTAGATTCCGATGCTTCACTTCAGGTTTACTGTATCCCTTGGCCCTCCTTATTGACGACGAAACACAGAAAGTGGATCGGCATTAAATACAAAACGCACAATGCCGACTTAAGTACAAGAAATCTGACTCTTCATACTGTCCATGTTTTGAACATCGCCTTTGACACTAGTTATAGATTCCGATGCTTCACTTCAGGTTTACTGTATCCCTCTGACCTTCTCATTGACGATGAAACACAGAAATTGCATCGGAATTAAATACGAAAGGCACAATGCCGACTTAAGTAAAAGAAACCTGACTCTTCTTACTGTCTATGTTTTGAACCATTCCTGTGACACTAGTTATAGATTCCGATGCTTCACTTCACGTTTACTGTATCCCTCTGACCTTCTTATTGACGATGAATCACAGAAATTTAATCGGCATTAAATACAAAAGGCACAATGCCGACTTAAGTACAAGAAATCTGACTCTTCTTACTGTCTCTGTTTTGAACATCTCCTTTGACACTAGTTATAGATTCCGATGCTTCACTACAGATTTAATGTATCCCTCTGACCTTCTTATTGACGATGAAACACAGAAATTGCATGGGAATTAAATACAAAAGGCACTATGCCGACTTAAGTACAAGTAAACTGACTTTTCTTACTGTCTATGGTTTTAACCATTCCTGTGACACTAGTTCCAGATTCCGGTGCTCCACTTCAAGTATACTGTATCCCTCTGACCTGTTATTGACGATGACACACAGAAATTGTATCGGAATTAAATACAAAAGGCATAATGCCGACTTAAGTACAAGAAAACTGACTCTTCTTACAGTCTATGTTTTGAAACATTCCTGTGACACTAGTTATAGATGGCGATACTTCCCTTCAGGTATACTGTATCCCTCTGACCTTCTTATTGACGATGAGACACAGAAATTGCATCGAAATTAAATATTAAAGGCACAATGCCGACTTAAGTACAAGAAAACTGACTCTTCTTACTGTCTATACTTTGAACCATTCCTGTGACACTTGTTATAGATTCCGATGCTTCATCTCAGGTTTACTGTATCCCTCTGACCTTATTGACGATGAAACACAGAAATTGCATCGGAATTAAATACAAAAGGCACAATGCCGACTTAAGTACAAGGAAACTGACTCTTCTTACTGTCTGTGTTTTGAACCATTCCTGTGACACTAGTTATAGGTTCCGATGCTTCACTTCAGGTTTACTGTATCCCTCTGACCTTCTTATTGACGATCAAACACAGAAATTGAATCGGAACTAAATACAAAAGGCACAATGCCGACTTAAGTACAAGAAAACTGACGCTTCTTACTGTTTGTGTTTTGAATCACTCCTGTGACACTAGTTATAGATTCCGATGCTTCACTTCAGGTTTACTGTATCCCTCTGACCTTCTTATTGACGATGAAACACAGAAATTGCATCGGAATACAAACAAAAGGCACAATGCCGACTTAAGTACAAGAAGACTGCCACTTCTTACTGTCTATGTTTTGAACTATTCCTGTGACACTAGTTATAGATTTCGAAGCTTCACTTCAGGTTTACTGTATCCCTCTGACCTTCTTATTGACGATGAAACACAGAAATTGCATCGGAATTAAATACAAAAGGCCCAATGCCGACTTCATTATAATAAAACTGACTCTTCTTACTGTCTATGTTTGAACCATTCCTGTGGCACTAGTTATAGACTCCGATGCTTCACTTCAGGTTTACTGTATCCCTCAGACCTTCTTATTGACGATGAAACACCGAAATTGCGTCGGAATTAAATACAAAAGGCACAATGCCGACTTAAGTACAAGTAAACTGACTCTTCTTACTGTCTATGATTTGAACCATTTGTGTGACACTAGTTATAGATTCGGATGCTTCACTTCAGGTTTACTGTAACCCTCTGACCTTCGTATTGACGATGAAACAGAGAAATTGCATCGGAATTGAATACAAAAGGCACAATGCCGACTTAAGTACAAGAAGACTGACTCTTCATACTGTCTATGTTTTGAACCATTCCTGTGACACTAGTTATAGATTCCGATGCTTCACTTCAGGTTCACTGTATCCCTCTGACCTTCTAATTGTCGATGAAACATAGAAATTGCATCGGAATTATATACAAAAGGCACAATGCCGACTTAAGTACAAGAAAATTATTTCTTCTTATTGCCTATGTTTTGAACCATTCCTGTGACACTAGGTATAGATTCCGATGACTCACTTCAGGAATACTGTATCCCTCTGACCTTCTTGTTGACGATGAAACACAGAAATTGCATCGGAATTAAATACGAAAGGCACAATGCCGACTTAAGTAAAAGAAAACTGACTCTTCTTACTGACTATGTTTTGGAACATTCCTGTGACACTAGTTATAGATTCCGATGCTTCACATCAGGTTTACTGTATCCCTCTGACCTTCTTATTGACGATGAAACACAGAAATTTAATCGGCATTAAATACAAAAGGCACAATGCCGACTTAAGTACAACAAATCTTACTCTTCTTACTGTCCATGTTTTGAACATCGCCTTTGACACTAGTTATAGATTCCGATGCTTCACTTTAGGTTTACTGTATCCCTCGGACCTTCTTATTGACGATGAAACACAGAAATTGCATCGGAATTAAATACGAAAGGCACAATGCCGACTTAAGTAAAAGAAAACTGACTCTTCTTACTGTCTATGTTTTGAACCATTCCTGTGGCACTAGTTATAGACTCCGATGCTTCACTTCAGGTTTACTGTATCCTTCTGACCTTCTTATTGACGATGAAGCACCGAAATTTCATCGGAATTAAATACAAAAGGCACAATGCCGACTTAAGTACAAGTAAACCGACTCTTCTTATTGTCTATGATTTGAACCATTTGTGTGACACTAGTTATAGATTCCGATGCTTCACTTCAGGTTTACTGTAACCCTCTGACCCTCTTATTGACGATGAAACACAGAAATTTAATCGGCATTAAATACAAAAGGCACAATGCCGACTTAAGTACAACAAATCTGACTCTTCTTACTGTCCATGTTTTGAACATCTCCTTTGACACTAGTTATAGATTCCGATGCTTCACTTCAGGTTTACTGTATCCCTCTGACCTTCTTATTGACGATGAAACACAGAAATTACATGGGAATTAAATACAAAAGGCACTATGCCGAGTTAAGTTCAAGTAAACTGACTTTTCTTACTGTCTATGGTTTTAACCATTCCTGTGACACTAGTTATAGATTCCGATGCTCCACTTCAGGTATACTGTATCCCTCTGACCTTCTTATTGACGATGACACACAGAAATTGCATCGGAATTAAATACAAAAGGCACAATGCCAACTTAAGTACAAGAAAACTGACTCTTCTTACTGTCTATGTTTTGAAACATTCCTGTGACACTAGTTATAGATGCCGATACTTCACTTCAGGTTTACTGTATCCCTCTGACCTTTCGTATTGACGATGAAACACAGAAATTGCATCGAAATTTAATATAAAAGGCACAATGCCGACTTAAGTACAAGAAAACTGACTCTTCTTACTGTCTATACTTTGAACCATTCCTGTGACACTTGTCATAGTTTCCGATACTTCATCTCAGGTTTACTGTACCCCTCTGACCTTATTGACGATGAAACACAGAAATTGCATCGGAATTAAATACCAAAGGCACAATGCCGACTTAAGTACAAGGAAACTGACTCTTCTTACTGTCTGTGTTTTGAACCATTCCTGTGACACTAGTTATAGATTCCGATGCTTCAATTCAGGTTTACTGTATCCCTCTGACCTTCTTATTGACGATGAAACACAGAAATTGCCTCGGAATTAAATACAAAAGGCACAATGCCGACTTAAGTACAAGAAATCTGACTCTTCATACTGTCCATGTTTTGAACATCGCCTTTGACACTAGTTATAGATTCCGATGCTTCACTTCAGGTTTACTGTATCCCTCTGACCTTCTCATTGACGATGAAACACAGAAATTGCATCGGAATTAAATAAGAAAGGCACAATGCCGACTTAAGTAAAAGAAAACTGACTCTTCTTACTGTCTATGTTTTGAACCATTCCTGTGACACTAGTTATAGGTTCCGATACTTCACTTCACGTTTACTGTATCCCTCTGACCTTCTTATTGACGATGAAACACAGAAATTTAATCGGCATTAAATACAAAAGGCACAATGCCGACTTAAGTACAAGAAATCTGACTCTTCTTACTGTCTCTGTTTTGAACATCTCCTTTGACACTAGTTATAGATTCCGATGCTTCACTACAGATTTAATGTATCCCTCTGACCTTCTTGTTGACGATGAAACACAGAAATTGCATGGGAATTAAATACAAAAGGCACTATGCCGACTTAAGTACAAGTAAACTGACTTTTCTTACTGTCTATGTTTTGAACCATTCCTGTGACACTAGTTATAGATTCCGATGCTTCACTTCAGGTTTACTGTATCCCTCTGACCTTCTTATTGACGATGAAACACAGAAATTTAATCGGCATTAAATACAAAAGACACAATGCCGTCTTAAGTACAAGAAAACTGACTCTTCTTACTGTCTATGTTTTGAACATCTCCTTTGACACTAGTTATAGATTCCGATGCTTCACTTCAGGTTTACTGTATCCCTCTGACCTTATTGACGATGAAACACAGAAATTACATGGGAATTAAATACAAAAGGCACTATGCCGAGTTAAGTTCAAGTAAACTGACTTTTCTTACTGTCTATGGTTTTAACCATTCCTGTGACACTAGTTATAGATTCCGATGCTCCACTTCAGGTATACTGTATCCCTCTGACCTTCTTATTGACGATGACACACAGAAATTGCATCGGAATTAAATACAAAAGGCACAATGCCAACTTAAGTACAAGAAAACTGACTCTTCTTACTGTCTATGTTTTGAAACATTCCTGTGACACTAGTTATAGATGCCGATACTTCACTTCAGGTTTACTGTATCGCTCTGACCTTCTTATTGACGATGAAACACAGAAATTGCATCGAAATTAAATATAAAAGGCACAATGCCGACTTAAGTACAAGAAAACTGACTCTTCTTACTGCCTATACTTTGAACCATTCCTGTGACACTTGTCATAGTTTCCGATGCTTCATCTCAGGTTTACTGTTTCCCTCTGACCTTATTGACGATGAAACACAGAAATTGCATTGGAATTAAATACAAAAGGCACAAAGCCGACTTAAGTACAAGGAAACTGACTCTTCTTACTGTCTGTGTTCTGGACCATTCCTGTGTCACTAGTTATAGATTCCGATGCTTCACTTCTGGTTTACTGTATCCCTCTGGCCTTCTTATTGACGATGAAACACAGAAATTGCCTCGGAATTAAATACAAAAGGCACATTGCCGACTTAAGTACGAGAAAACTGACGCTTCTTACTGTTTGTGTTTTGAACCACTCCTGTGACACTAGTTGTAGATTCCGATGCTTCACTTCAGGTTTACTGTATCCCTCTGACCTTCTTATTGACGATGAAACACAGAAATTGCATCGGAATACAAGCAAAAGGCAAAATGCCGACTTAAGTACAAGAAGACTGACTCTTCTTACTGTCTATGATTTGAACTATTCCTGTGACACTAGTTATAGATTCCGAAGTTTCACTTAAGGTTTACTCTATCGCTCTTACCTTCTTATTGACGATGAAACACCGAAATTGCATCGGAATTAAATACAAAAGGCACAATGCCGACTCAGGTACAAGAAGACTGGCTCTTCTTACTGTCTATGTTTTACCCTTTCCTGTGAGACAGGTATTAGATTCCGATGCTTCACTTCAGGTTTACTGTATCCCTTGGCCCTCCTTATTGACGACGAAACACAGAAAGTGGATCGGCATTAAATACAAAAGGCACAATGCCGACTTAAGTACAAGAAATCTGACTCTTCATACTGTCCATGTTTTGAACATCGCCTTTGACACTAGTTATAGATTCCGATGCTTCACTTCAGGTTTACTGTATCCCTCTGACCTTCTCATTGACGATGAAACACAGAAATTGCATCGGAATTAAATACGAAAGGCACAGTGCCGACTTAAGTAAAAGAAACCTGACTCTTCTTACTGTCTATGTTTTGAACCATTCCTGTGACACTAGTTATAGATTCCGATGCTTCACTTCACGTTTACTGTATCCCTCTGACCTTCTTATTGACGATGAATCACAGAAATTTAATCGGTGCTCCACTTCACTATAACTAGTGTCACAGGAGTGATTCAAAACACAAACAGTAAGAAGCGTCAGTTTTCTTGTCCTTAAGTCGGCATTGTGCCTTTTCTATTTAATTCCGATTCAATTTCTGTGTTTCATCGTCAATAAGAAGGTCAGAGGGATACAGTAAACCTGAAGTGAAGCATCGGAACCTATAACTAGTGTCACAGGAATGGTTCAAAGCACAGACAGTAAGAAGAGTCAGTTTCCTTGTACTTAAGTCGGCATTGTGCCTTTTGTATTTAATTCCGATGTAATTTCTGTGTTTCATCGTCAATAAGGTCAGAGGGATACAGTAAACCTGAGATGAAGCATCGGAATCTATAACAAGTGTCACAGGAATGGTTCAAAGTATAGACAGTAAGAAGAGTCAGTTTTCTTGTACTTATGTCGGCATTGTGCCTTTTATATTTAATTTCGATGCAATTTCTGTGTCTCATCGTCAATAAGAAGGTCAGAGGGATACAGCAAACCTGAAGTGAAGCTTCGGAATCTATAACTAGTGTCACAGGAATAGTTCAAAACATAGACAGTAAGAAGAGGCAGTCTTCTTGTACTTAAGTCGGCATTGTGCCTTTTATATGTATTCCGATGTAATTTCTGTGTTTCATCGTCAATAAGAAGGTCAGAGGGATACAGTAAACCTGAAGTGAAGCATCGGAATCTATAACTAGTGTCACAGGAGTGATTCAAAACACAAACAGTAAGAAGCGTCAGTTTTCTTGTACTTAAGTCGGCATAGTGCCTTTTGTATTTAATTCCCATGCAATTTCTGTGTTTCATCGTCAATAAGAAGGTCAGAGGGATACATTAAATCTGTAGTGAAGCATCGTAATCTATAACTAGTGTGAAAGGAGATGTTCAAAACAGAGACAGTAAGAAGAGTCAGATTTCTTGTACTTAAGTCGGCATTGTGCCTTTTGTATTTAATGCCGATTAAATTTCTGTGTTTCATCGTCAATAAGAACGTCAGAGGGATACAGTAAACGTGAAGTGAAGCATCGGAATCTATAACTAGTGTCACAGGAATGGTTTAAAACATAGACAGTAAGAAGAGACAGTCTTCTTGTACTTAAGTCGGCATTGTGCCTTTTGTATTTAATGCCGATTAAATTTCTGTGTTTCATCGTCAATAAGAAGGTCAGAGGGATACAGTAAACCTGATGTGAAGCATCGGAATCTATAACTAGTGTCACAGGGATGTTCCAAAACATAGTCAGTAAGAAGAGTCAGTTTTCTTTTACTTAAGTCGGCATTGCGCCTTTCGTATTTAATTCCGATGCAATTTCTGTGTTTCATCGTCAACAAGAAGGTCAGAGGGATACAGTATTCCTGAAGTGAGTCATCGGAATCTATACCTAGTGTCACAGGAATGGTTCAAAACATAGGCAATAAGAAGAAATAATTTTCTTGTACTTAAGTCGGCATTGTGCCTTTTGTATATAATTCCGCTGCTATTTCTATGTTTCATCGACAATTAGAAGGTCAGAGGGATACAGTGAACCTGAAGTGAAGCATCGGAATCTATAACTAGTGTCACAGGAATGGTTCAAAACATAGACAGTATGAAGAGTCAGTCTTCTTGTACTTAAGTCGGCATTGTGCCTTTTGTATTCAATTCCGATGCAATTTCTCTGTTTCATCGTCAATACGAAGGTCAGAGGGTTACAGTGAACCTGAAGTGAAGCATCCGAATCTATAACTAGTGTCACACAAATGGTTCAAATCATAGACAGTAAGAAGAGTCAGTTTAGTTGTACTTAAGTCGGCATTGTGCCTTTTGTATTTAATTCCGATGCAATTTCGGTGTTTCATCGTCAATAAGAAGGTCTGAGGGATACAGTAAACCTGAAGTGAAGCATCGGAGTCTATAACTAGTGCCACAGGAATGGTTCAAACATAGACAGTAAGAAGAGTCAGTTTTATTATAATGAAGTCGGCATTGGGCCTTTTGTATTTAATTCCGATGCAATTTCTGTGTTTCATCGTCAATAAGAAGGTCAGAGGGATACAGTAAACCTGAAGTGAAGCTTCGAAATCTATAACTAGTGTCACAGGAATAGTTCAAAACATAGACAGTAAGAAGTGGCAGTCTTCTTGTACTTAAGTCGGCATTGTGCCTTTTGTTTGTATTCCGATGCAATTTCTGTGTTTCATCGTCAATAAGAAGGTCAGAGGGATACAGTAAACCTGAAGTGAAGCATCGGAATCTATAACTAGTGTCACAGGAGTGATTCAAAACACAAACAGTAAGAAGCGTCAGTTTTCTTGTACTTAAGTCGGCATTGTGCCTTTTGTATTTAGTTCCGATTCAATTTCTGTGTTTGATCGTCAATAAGAAGGTCAGAGGGATACAGTAAACCTGAAGTGAAGCATCGGAACCTATAACTAGTGTCACAGGAATGGTTCAAAACACAGACAGTAAGAAGAGTCAGTTTCCTTGTACTTAAGTCGGCATTGTGCCTTTTGTATTTAATTCCGATGCAATTTCTGTGTTTCATCGTCAATAAGGTCAGAGGGATACAGTAAACCTGAGATGAAGCATCGGAATCTATAACAAGTGTCACAGGAATGGTTCAAAGTATAGACAGTAAGAAGAGTCAGTTTTCTTGTACTTAAGTCGGCATTGTGCCTTTAATATTTAATTTCGATGCAATTTCTGTGTCTCATCGTCAATAAGAAGGTCAGAGGGATACAGTATACCTGAAGGGAAGTATCGCCATCTATAACTAGTGTCACAGGAATGTTTCAAAACATAGACTGTAACAAGAGTCAGTTTTCTTGTACTTAAGTCGGCATTATGCCTTTTGTATTTAATTCCGATACAATTTCTGTGTGTCATCGTCAATAACAGGTCAGAGGGATACAGTATACTTGAAGTGGAGCACTTCAGGTTTACTGTATCCCTCTGACCTTCTTATTGACGATGAAACACAGAAATTGCATCGGAATACAAACAAAAGGCACAATGCCGACTTAAGTACAAGAAGACTGCCTCTTCTTTCTGTCTATGTTTTGAACTATTCCTGTGACACTAGTTATAGATTCCGAAGCTTCACTTCAGGTTTACTGTATCCCTCTGACCTTTATATTGACGATGAAACACAGAAATTGCATCAGAATTAAATACAAAAGGCACAATGCCGACTTCATTATAATAAAACTGACTCTTCTTACCGTCTATGCTTTGAACCATTCCTGTGGCACTAGTTATAGACTCCGATGCTTCACTTCAGGTTTACTGTATCCCTCTGACCTTCTTATTGACGATGAAACACCGAAATTGCATCGGAATTAAATACAAAAGGCACAATGCCGACTTAAGTACAAGTAATCTGACTCTTCTTACTGTCTATGATTTGCACCATTTGTGTGACACTAGTTATAGATTCCGATGCTTCACTTCAGGTTTACTGTAACCCTCTGACCTTCGTATTGACGATGAAACAGAGAAATTGCATCGGAATTGAATACAAAAGGCACAATGCCGAATTCAGTACAAGAAGACTGACTCTTCATACAGTCTATGTTTTGAACCATTCCTGTGACACTAGTTATAGATTCCGATGCTTCACTTCAGGTTCACTGTATCCCTTTGACCTTCTAATTGTCGATGAAACATAGAAATTGCATCGGAATTATATACAAAAGGCACTGTGCCGACTTAAGTACAAGAAAATTAATTCTTCTTATTGCCTATGTTTTGAACCATTCCTGTGACACTAGTTATAGATTTGGATGACTCACTTCAGGAATACTGTATCCCTCTGACCTTCTTGTTGACGATGAAACACAGAAATTGCATCGGAATTAAATACGAAAGGCACAATGCCGACTTAAGTAAAAGAAAACTGACTCTTCTTACTGACTATGTTTTGGACCATTCCTGTGACACTAGTTATAGATTCCGATGCTTCACATCAGGTTTAATGTATCCCTCTGACCTTCTTATTGACGATGAAACACAGAAATTTATTCGGCATTAAATACAAAAGGCACAATGCCGACTTAAGTACAACAAATCTTACTCTTCTTACTGTCCATGTTTTGAACATCGCCTTTGACACTAGTTATAGATTCCGATGCTTCACTTTAGGTTTACTGTATCCCTCTGACCTTCTTATTGACGATGAAACACAGAAATTGCATCGGAATTAAATACGAAAGGCACAATGCTGACTTAAGTAAAAGAAAACTGACTCTTCTTACTGTCTATGTTTTGAACCATTCCTGTGGCACTAGTTATAGACTCCGATGCTTCACTTCAGGTTTACTGTATCCTTCTGACCTTCTTATTGACGATGAAGCACCGAAATTGCATCGGAATTAAATACAAAAGGCACAATGCCGACTTAAGTACAAGTAAACCGACTCTTCTTACTGTCTATGATTTGAACCATTTGTGTGACACTAGTTATAGATTCCGATGCTTCACTTCAGGTTTACTGTAACCCTCTGACCCTCGTATTGACGATGAAACAGAGAAATTGCATCGGAATTGAATACAAAAGGCACAATGCCGACTTAAGTACAAGAAGACTGACTCTTCATACTGTCTATGTTTTGAAACATTCCTGTGTCACTAGTTATAGATTCCGATGCTTCACTTCAGGTTCACTGTATCCCTCTGACCTTCTTATTGTCGATGAAACATAGAAATTGCATCGGAATTATATACAAAAGGCACAATGCCGACTTAAGTACAAGAAAATTAATTCTTCTTATTGCCTATGTTTTGAACCATTCCTGTGACACTAGTTATAGATTCCGATGACTCACTTCAGGAATACTGTATCCCTCTGACCTTCTTGTTGACGATGAAATACAGAAATTGCATCGGAATTAAATACGAAAGGCACAATGCCGACTTAAGTAAAAGAAAACTGACTCTTATTACTGACTATGTTTTGGACCATTCCTGTGACACTAGTTATAGATTCCGATGCTTCACTTCAGGTTTACTGTATCCCTCTGACCTTCTTATTGACGATGACACACAGAAATTGCATCGGAATTAAATACAAAAGGCACAATGCCGACTTAAGTACAACAAATCTTACTCTTCTTAGTGTCCATGTTTTGAACATCTCCTTTGACACTAGTTATAGATTCCGATGCTTCACTTTAGGTTAACTGTATCCCTCTGATCTTCGTATTGACGATGAAACACAGAAATTGCATCGCAATTATATACAAAAGGCACAATGCCGACTTAAGTACAAGAAAATTAATTCTTCTTATTGCCTATGTTTTGAACCATTCCTGTGACACTAGTTATAGATTCCGATGCTTCACTTCAGGTTTACTGTATCCCTCTGACCTTCTTATTGACGATGACACACAGAAATTGCATCGCAATTACATACAAAAGGCACAATGCCGACTTAAGTACAAGAAAACTGACTCTTCCTATTCTCTATGTTTTTAACCATTTTTGTGACACTAGTTATAGATTCCGATGCTTCACTTCAGGTTTACTGTATCCCTCTGACCATCTTATTGACGATGAAACACAGAAATTGCATTGGAATTAAAAACAAAAGTCACAATGCCGACTTCATTATAACAAAACTGACTCTTCTTATTGTCTATGCTTTGAACCATTCCTGTGGCACTAGTTATAGACTCCGATGCTTCACTTCAGGTTTACTGTATCCTTCTGACCTTCTTATTGACGATGAAACACCGAAATTGCATCGGAATTAAATACAAAAGGCACAATGCCGACTTAAGTACAAGTAAACTGACTCTTCTAACTGTCTATGATTTGAACCATTTGTGTGACACTAGTTATAGATTCCGATGCTTCACTTCAGGTTTACTGTAACCCTCTGACCTTCGTATTGACGATGAAACAGAGAAATTGCATCGGAATTGAATACAAAAGGCACAATGCCGACTTAAGTACAAGAAGACTGACTCTTCTTACTGTCTATGTTTTGAACCTTTCCTGTGAGACCGGTTCTAGATACCAATGCTTCACTTCAGGTTTACTATATCCCTTGGAATTTCTTATTGACGACGAAACACAGAAATTTAATCGGCATTAAATACAAAAGGCACAATGCCGACTTAAGTAAAAGAAAACTGACTCTTCTTACTGTCTATGTTTTGAACCATTCCTGTGACACTAGTTATAGATTCCGATGCTTCGCTTCACGTTTACTGTATCCCTCTGACCTTCTTATTGACGATGAAACACAGAAATGTAATCGGCATTAAATACAAAAGGCACAATGCCGACTTAAGTACAAGAAATCTCACTCTTCTTACTGTCTCTGTTTTGAACATCTCCTTTGACACTAGTTATAGATTCCGATGCTTCACTACAGATTTAATGTATCCCTCTGACCTTCTTATTGACGATGAAACACAGAAATTGCATGGGAATTAAATACAAAAGGCACTATGCCGACTTAAGTACAAGTAAACTGACATTTCTTACTGTCTATGGTTTTAACCATTCCTGTGACACTAGTTACAGATTCCGGTGCTCCACTTCAAGTATACTATATCCCTCTGACCTTGTTATTGACGATGACACACAGAAATTGTATCGCAATTAAATACAAAAGGCATAATACCGACTTAAGTACAAGAAAACTGGCTCTTCCTACTCTCTATGCTTTTAACCATTCCTGTGACACTAGTTATAGGTTCCGATGCTTCACTTCATTTTTACTGTATCCCTCTGACCTTCTTATTGACGATGAAACACAGAAATTGCATCGGAATTAAATACAAAAGGCACAATGCCAACTTAAGTACAAGAAAACTGACTCTTCTTACTGTCTATGTTTTGAAACATTCCTGTGACACTAGTTATAGATGCCGATACTTCCCTTCAGGTATACTGTATCCCTCTGACCTTCTTATTGACGATGAGACACAGAAATTGCATCGAAATTAAATATAAAAGGCACAATGCCAAGTTAAGTACAAGAAAACTGACTCTTCTTACTGTCTATACTTTGAACCATTCCTGTGACACTTGTTATAGATTCCGATGCTTCATCTCAGGTTTACTGTATCCCTCTGACCTTATTGACGATGAAACACAGAAATTGCATCGGAATTAAATACAAAAGGCACAATGCCGACTTAAGTACAAGGAAACTGACTCTTCTTACTGTCTGTGTTTTGAACCATTACTGTGACACTAGTTATAGGTTCCGATTCTTCACTTCAGGTTTATTGTTTCCCTCTGACCTTCTTATTGACGATGAAACACAGAAATTGAATCGGAATTAAATACAAAAGGCACAATGAAGACTTAAGTACAAGAAAACTGACTCTTCTTACTGTCTATACTTTGAACCATTCCTGTGACACTTGTTATAGATTCCGATGCTTCATTTCAGGTTTGCTGTATCCCTCTGACCTTATTGACGATGAAACACAGAAATTGCATCGGAATTAAATACAAAAGGCACAATGCCGACTTAAGAACAAGGAAACTGACTCTTCTTACTGTCTATGATTGAACCTTTCTTGTGAGACCAGTTTTAGATTCCGATGCTTGACTTCAGGTTTACTGTATCCCTTGGACCTTCATATTGACGACGAATCACAGAAATTGCATCGGAATTAAATAGAAAAGGCACAATGCCGACTAAAGTTCAAGAAAACTGATTCTTCTTAATGTAAATGTTTTGAACCATTCCTGTGACACTAGTTATAGATTCCGATGGTTCACTTCAGGTTTACTGTATCCCTCTGACCTTCTTATTGACGATGAATTACAGAAATTGCATCGGAATTAAATACAAAAGGCACAATGACGACTCAAGTACAAGAAGACTGGCTCTTCTTACTGTCTATATTTTGAACCTTTCCTGTGAGTCCGGTTTTAGATTCAGATGCTTTACTTCAGGTTTACTGTATCCCTTGGCCCTTCTTATTGACGGCGTAACACAGATATTGCATCGGAATTATATAGAAAAGGCACAATGCCGACTTAAATACAAAAAAACTGACTCCTCTTACTGTCTATGATTTGAACCATTGCTGTGACACTAGTTATAGATTCCGATGCTTCACTTCAAGTTTGCTGTATCACTCTGACCGTCTTATTGACGATGAAACACAGACATTGCATCGGAATTAAATACAAAAGGCACAATGCCGACTTCATTATAATAAAACTGACTCTTCTTACTGTCTATGCTTTGAACCATTCCTGTGGCACTAGTTATAGACTCCGATGCTTCACTTCAGGTTTACTGTATCCTTCTGACCTTCTTATTGACGATGAAACACCGAAATTGCATCGGAATTAAATACAAAAGGCACAATGCCGACTTAAGTACAAGTAAACTGACTTTTCTTACTGTCTATGATTTGAACCATTTGTGTGACACTAGTTATAGATTCCGATGCTTCACTTCAGGTTTACTGTAACCCTCTGACCTTCGTATTGACGATGAAACAGAGAAATTGCATCGGAATTGAATACAAAAGGCACAATGCCGACTTAAGTACAAGAAGACTGACTCTTCATACAGTCTATGTTTTGAACCATTCCTGTGACACTAGTTATAGATTCCGATGCTTCACTTCAGGTTCACTGTATCCCTTTGACCTTCTAATTGTCGATGAAACATAGAAATTGCATCGGAATTATATACAAAAGGCACTGTGCCGACTTAAGTACAAGAAAATTAATTCTCCTTATTGCCTATGTTTTGAACCATTCCTGTGACACTAGTTATAGATTTCGATGACTCACTTCAGGAATACTGTATCCCTCTGACCTTCTTGTTGACGATGAAACACAGAAATTGCATCGGAATTAAATACGAAAGGCACAATGCCGACTTAAGTAAAAGAAAACTGACTCTTCTTACTGACTATGTTTTGGACCATTCCTGTGACACTAGTTATAGATTCCGATGCTTCACATCAGGTTTAATGTATCCCTCTGACCTTCTTATTGACGATGAAACACAGAAATTTAATCGGCATTAAATACAAAAGGCACAATGCCGACTTAAGTACAACAAATCTTACTCTTCTTACTGTCCATGTTTTGAACATCGCCTTTGACACTAGTTATAGATTCCGATGCTTCACTTTAGGTTTACTGTATCCCTCTGACCTTCTTATTGACGATGAAACACAGAAATTGCATCGGAATTAAATACGAAAGGCACAATGCCGACTTAAGTAAAAGAAAACTGACTCTTCTTACTGTCTATGTTTTGAACCATTCCTGTGGCACTAGTTATAGACTCCGATGCTTCACTTCAGGTTTACTGTATCCTTCTGACCTTCTTATTGACGATGAAGCACCGAAATTGCATCGGAATTAAATACAAAAGGCACAATGCCGACTTAAGTACAAGTAAACCGACTCTTCTTACTGTCTATGATTTGAACCATTTGTGTGACACTAGTTATAGATTCCGATGCTTCACTTCAGGTTTACTGTAACCCTCTGACCTTCGTATTGACGATGAAACAGAGAAATTGCATCGGAATTGAATACAAAACTCACAATGCCGACTTAAGTACAAGAAGACTGACTCTTCATACTGTCTATGTTTTGAACCATTCCTGTGTCACTAGTTATAGATTCCGATGCTTCACTTCAGGTTCACTGTATCCCTCTGACCTTCTTATTGTCGATGAAACATAGAAATTGCATCGGAATTATATACAAAAGGCACAATGCCGACTTAAGTACAAGAAAATTAATTCTTCTTATTGCCTATGTTTTGAACCATTCCTGTGACACTAGTTATAGATTCCGATGACTCACTTCAGGAATACTGTATCCCTCTGACCTTCTTGTTGACGATGAAATACAGAAATTGCATCGGAATTAAATACGAAAGGCACAATGCCGACTTAAGTAAAAGAAAACTGACTCTTATTACTGACTATGTTTTGGACCATTCCTGTGACACTAGTTATAGATTCCGATGCTTCACATCAGGTTTTCTGTATCCCTCTGACCTTCGTATTGACGATGAAACACAGAAATTTAATCGGCATTAAATACAAAACGCACAATGCCGACTTAAGTACAACAAATCTTACTCTTCTTACTGTCCATGTTTTGAACATCTCCTTTGACACTAGTTATAGATTCCGATGCTTCACTTTAGGTTAACTGTATCCCTCTGATCTTCGTATTGACGATGAAACACAGAAATTGCATCGGAATTAAATACGAAAGGCACAATGCCGACTTAAGTAAAAGAAAACTGACTCTTCTTACTGTCTATGATTTGAACCATTCCTGTGACACTAGTTATAGATTCCGATGCTTCACTTCAGGTTTACTGTATCCCTCCGACCTTCTTATTGACGATGACACACAGAAATTGCATCGCAATTGCATACAAAAGGCACAATGCCGACTTAAGTACAAGAAAACTGACTCTTCCTATTCTCTATGTTTTTAACCATTCCTGTGACACTAGTTATAGATTCCGATGCTTCACTTCAGGTTTACTGTATCCCTCTGACCATCTTATTGACGATGAAACACAGAAATTGCATTGGAATTAAAAACAAAAGTCACAATGCCGACTTCATTATAACAAAACTGACTCTTCTTATTGTCTATGCTTTGAACCATTCCTGTGGCACTAGTTATAGACTCCGATGCTTCACTTCAGGTTTACTGTATCCTTCTGACCTTCTTATTGACGATGAAACACCGAAATTGCATCGGAATTAAATACAAAAGGCACAATGCCGACTTAAGTACAAGTAAACTGACTCTTCTAACTGTCTATGATTTGAACCATTTGTGTGACACTAGTTATAGATTCCGATGCTTCACTTCAGGTTTACTGTAACCCTCTGACCTTCGTATTGACGATGAAACAGAGAAATTGCATCGGAATTGAATACAAAAGGCACAATGCCGACTTAAGTACAAGAGGACTGACTCTTCTTACTGTCTATGTTTTGAACCTTTCCTGTGAGACCGGTTCTAGATACCAATGCTTCACTTCAGGTTTACTATATCCCTTGGACCATCTTATTGACGACGAAACACAGAAATTTAATCGGCATTAAATACAAAAGGCACAATGCCGACTTAAGTAAAAGAAAACTGACTCTTCTTACTGTCTATGTTTTGAACCATTCCTGTGACACTAGTTATAGATTCCGATGCTTCGCTTCACGTTTACTGTATCCCTCTGACCTTCTTATTGACGATGAAACACAGAAATGTAATCGGCATTAAATACAAAAGGCACAATGCCGACTTAAGTACAAGAAATCTGACTCTTCTTACTGTCTCTGTTTTGAACATCTCCTTTGACACTAGTTATAGATTCCGATGCTTCACTACAGATTTAATGTATCCCTCTGACCTTCTTATTGACGATGAAACACAGAAATTGCGTGGGAATTAAATACAAAGGGCACTATGCCGACTTAAGTACAATTAAACTGACATTTCTTACTGTCTATGGTTTTAACCATTCCTGTGACACTAGTTACAGATTCCGGTGCTCCACTTCAAGTATACTATATCCCTCTGACCTTGTTATTGACGATGACACACAGAAATTGTATCGCAATTAAATACAAAAGGCATAATACCGACTTAAGTACAAGAAAACTGGCTCTTCCTACTCTCTATGCTTTTAACCATTCCTGTGACACTAGTTATAGGTTCCGATGTTTCACTTCATTTTTACTGTATCCCTCTGACCTTCTTATTGACGATGAAACACAGAAACTGCATCGGAATTAAATACAAAAGGCACAATGCCAACTTAAGTACAAGAAAACTGACTCTTCTTACTGTCTATGTTTTGAAACATTCCTGTGACACTAGTTATAGATGCCGATACTTCCCTTCAGGTATACTGTATCCCTCTGACCTTCTTATTGACGATGAGACACAGAAATTGCATCGAAATTAAATATAAAAGGCACAATGCCAAGTTAAGTACAAGAAAACTGACTCTTCTTACTGTCTATACTTTGAACCATTCCTGTGACACTTGTTATAGATTCCGATGCTTCATCTCAGGTTTACTGTATCCCTCTGACCTTATTGACGATGAAACACAGAAATTGCATCGGAATTAAATACAAAAGGCACAATGCCGACTTAAGTACAAGGAAACTGACTCTTCTTACTGTCTGTGTTTTGAACCATTCCTGTGACACTAGTTATAGGTTCCGATGCTTCACTTCAGGTTTATTGTTTCCCTCTGACCTTCTTATTGACGATGAAAAACAGAAATTGCCTCGGAATTAAATACAAAAGGCACAATGCCGACTTAAGTACAAGAAAACTGACTCTTCTTACTGTCTATACTTTGAACCATTCCTGTGACACTTGTTATAGATTCCGATGCTTCATTTCAGGTTTGCTGTATCCCTCTGACCTTATTGACGATGAAACACAGAAATTGCATCGGAATTAAATACAAAAGGCACAATGCCGACTTAAGAACAAGGAAACTGACTCTTCTTACTGTCTATGATTGAACCTTTCTTGTGAGACCAGTTTTAGATTCCGATGCTTGACTTCAGGTTTACTGTATCCCTTGGACCTTCATATTGACGACGAATCACAGAAATTGCATCGGAATTAAATAGAAAAGGCACAATGCCGACTAAAGTTCAAGAAAACTGATTCTTCTTAATGTAAATGTTTTGAACCATTCCTGTGACACTAGTTATAGATTCCGATGGTTCACTTCAGGTTTACTGTATCCCTCTGACCTTCTTATTGACGATGAATTACAGAAATTGCATCGGAATTAAATACAAAAGGCACAATGACGACTCAAGTACAAGAAGACTGGCTCTTCTTACTGTCTATATTTTGAACCTTTCCTGTGAGTCCGGTTTTAGATTCAGATGCTTTACTTCAGGTTTACTGTATCCCTTGGCCCTTCTTATTGACGGCGTAACACAGATATTGCATCGGAATTATATAGAAAAGGCACAATGCCGACTTAAATACAAAAAAACTGACTCCTCTTATTGTCTATGATTTGAACCATTGCTGTGACACTAGTTATAGATTCCGATGCTTCACTTCAAGTTTGCTGTATCACTCTGACCGTCTTATTGACGATGAAACACAGACATTGCATCGGAATTAAATACAAAAGGCACAATGCCGACTTCATTATAATAAAACTGACTCTTCTTACTGTCTATGCTTTGAACCATTCCTGTGGCACTAGTTATAGACTCCGATGCTTCACTTCAGGTTTACTGTATCCTTCTGACCTTCTTATTGACGATGAAACACCGAAATTGCATCGGAATTAAATACAAAAGGCACAATGCCGACTTAAGTACAAGTAAACTGACTTTTCTTACTGTCTATGATTTGAACCATTTGTGTGACACTAGTTATAGATTCCGATGCTTCACTTCAGGTTTACTGTAACCCTCTGACCTTCGTATTGACGATGAAACAGAGAAATTGCATCGGAATTGAATACAAAAGGCACAATGCCGACTTAAGTACAAGAATACTGACTCTTCTTACTGTCCATGTTTTGAACGTCTCCTTTGACACTAGTTATAGATTCCGATGCTTTACTTTAGGTTTACTGTATCCCTCTGACCTTCTTATTGACGATGAAACACAGAAATTGCATCGGAATTGAATACAAAAGGCACAATGCCAACTTAAGTACAAGAAAACTGACTCTTCTTACTGTCTATGTTTTGAAACATTCCTGTGACACTAGTTATAGATGCCGATACTTCCCTTCAAGTATACTGTATCCCTCTGACCTTCTTATTGACGATGAGACACAGAAATTGCATCGAAATTAAATATAAAAGGCACAATGCCGAGTAAAGTACAAGAAAACTGACTCTTCTTACTGTCTATACTTTGAACCATTCCTGTGACACTTGTTATAGATTCCGATGCTTCATCTCAGGTTTACTGTATCCCTCTGACCTTATTGACGATGAAACACAGAAATTGCATCGGAATTAAATACAAAAGGCACAATGCCGACTTAAGTACAAGGAAACTGACTCTTCTTACTGTCTGTGTTTTGAACCATTCCTGTGACACTAGTTATAGGTTCCGATGCTTCACTTCAGGTTTATTGTATCGCTCTGACCTTCTTATTGACGATGAAACACAGAAATTGAATCGGAATTAAATACAAAAGGCACAATGCCGACTTAAGTACAACAAAACTGACTCTTCTTACTGTCTATATTTTGACCCATTCCTGTGGCACTTGTTATAGATTCCGATGCTTCATTTCAGGTTTGCTGTATCCCTCTGACCTTATTGACGATGAAACACAGAAATTGCATCGGAATTAAATACAAAAGGCACAATGCCGACTTAAGAACAAGGAAACTGACTCTTCTTACTGTCTATGATTGAACCTTTCTTGTGAGACCAGTTTTAGATTCCGATGCTTGACTTCAGGTTTACTGTATCCCTTGGACCTTCATATTGACGACGAATCACAGAAATTGCATCGGAATTAAATAGAAAAGGCACAATGCCGACTAAAGTTCAAGAAAACTGATTCTTCTTAATGTAAATGTTTTGAACCATTCCTGTGACACTAGTTATAGATTCCGATGGTTCACTTCAGGTTTACTGTATCCCTCTGACCTTCTTACTGACGATGAATTACAGAAATTGCATCGGAATTAAATACAAAAGGCACAATGACGACTCAAGTACAAGAAGCATGGCTCTTCTTACTGTCTATATTTTGAACCTTTCCTGTGAGTCCGGTTTTAGATTCACATGCTTTACTTCAGGTTTACTGTATCCCTTGGCCCTTCTTATTGACGACGTAACACAGATATTGCATCGGAATTATATAGAAAAGGCACAATGCCGACTTAAATACAAAAAAACTGCCTCCTCTTACTGTCTATGTTTTGAACCATTGCTGTGTCACTAGTTATAGATTCCGATGCTTCACTTCAAGTTTGCTGTATAACTCTGACCGTCTTATTGACGATGAAACACAGACATTGCATCGGAATTAAATACAAAAGGCACAATGCCGACTTAGGTACAAGTAAACTGACTTTTCTCACTGTCTATGATTTGAACCATTTGTGTGACACTAGTTATAGATTCCGATGCTTCACTTCAGGTTTACTGTAACCCTCTGACCTTCGTATTGACGATGAAACAGAGAAATTGCATCGGAATTGAATACAAAAGGCACAATGCCGACTTAAGTACAAGAATACTGACTCTTCTTACTGTCCATGTTTTGAACATCTCCATTGACACTAGTTATAGATTCCGATGCTTCACTTTAGGTTTACTGTATCCCTCTGACCTTCTTATTGACGATAAAACACAGAAATTGCATCGGAATTAAATACGATAGGCTCAATGCCGACTTAAGTAAAAGAAAACTGACTCTTCTTACTGTCTATGTTTTGAACCATTCCTGTGACACTAGTTATAGATTCCGATGCTTCACTTCAGGTTTACTGTATCCCTCTGACCTTCTTATTGACGATGAAACACAGAAATTTAATCGGCATTAAATGCAAAAGGCACAATGCCGTCTTACGTACAAGAAATCTGACTCTTCTTACTGTCTATGTTTTGAACATCTCCTTTGACACTAGTTATAGATTCCGATGCTTCACTTCAGGTTTACTGTATCCCCCTGACCTACTTAGTGACGATTAAACACAGAAATTACATGGGAATTAAATACAAAAGGCACTATGCCGAGTTAAGTTCAAGTAAACTGACTTTTCTTAGTGTCTATGGTTTTAACCATTCCTGTGACACTAGTTATAGATTCCGATGCTCCACTTCAGGTATACTGTATCCCTCTGACCTTCTTATTGACGATGACACACAGAAATTGCATCGGAATTAAATACAAAAGGCACAATGCCGACTCAAGTACAAGAAGACTGGCTCTTCTTACTGTCTATGTTTTAACCTTTCCTGTGAGACACGTTTTAGATTCCGATGCTTCACTTCGGGTTTACTGTATCCCTTGGCCCTCCTTATTGACGACGAAACACAGAAAGTGGGTCGGCATTAAATACAAAAGGCACAATGCCGACTTAAGTACAAGAAATCTGACTCTTCTTACTGTCAATGTTTTGAACATCGCCTTTGACACTAGTTATAGATTCCGATGCTTCACTTCAGGTTTACTGTATCCCTCTGACCTTCTCATTGACGATGAAACACAGAAATTGCATCGGAATTAAATAAGAAAGGCACAATGCCGACTTAAGTTAAAGAAAACTGACTCTTCTTACTGTCTATGTTTTGAACCATTCCTGTGACACTAGTTATAGATTCCGATGCTTCACTTCATGTTTACTGTATCCCTCTGACCTTCTTATTGACGATGAAACACAGAAATTTAATCGGCATTAAATACAAAAGGCACAATGCCGACTTAAGTACAAGAAATCTGACTCTTCTTACTGTCTCTGTTTTGAACATCTCCTTTGACACTAGTTATAGATTCCGATGCTTCACTACAGATTTAATGTATCCCTCTGACCTTCTTATTGACGATGAAACGCAGAAATTGCATGGGAATTAAATACAAAAGGCACTATGCCGACTTAAGTACAAGTAAACTGACTTTTCTTACTGTCTATGGTTTTAACCATTCCTGTGACACTAGTTACAGATTCCGGTGCTCCACTTCAAGTATACTGTATCCCTCTGACCTTGTTATTGACGATGACACACAGAAATTGCATCGGAATTAAATACAAACGGCACAATGCCAACTTAAGTACAAGAAAACTGACTCTTCTTACTGTCTATGTTTTGAAACATTCCTGTGACACTAGTTATAGATGCCGATACTTCCCTTCAGGTATACTGTATCCCTCTGACCTTCTTATTGACGATGAGACACAGAAATTGCATCGAAATTAAATATAAAAGGCACAATGCCGACTTAAGTACAAGAAAACTGACTCTTCTTACTGTCTATACTTTGAACCATTCCTGTGACACTTGTTATAGATTCCGATGCTTTATCTCAGGTTTACTGTATTCCTCTGACCTTATTGACGATGAAACACAGAAATTGCATCGGAATTAAATACAAAAGGCACAATGCCGACTTAAGTACAAGGAAACTGACTCTTCTTACTGTCTGTGTTTTGAACCATTCCTGTGACACTAGTTATAGGTTCCGATGCTTCACTTCAGGTTTACTGTATCCCTCTGACCTTCTTATTGACGATGAAACACAGAAATTGAATCGGAATTAAATACAAAAGGCACAATGCCGACTTAAGTACAAGAAAACTGACGCTTCTTACTGTTTGTGTTTTGAATCACTCCTGTGACACTAGTTATAGATTCCGATGCTTCACTTCAGGTTTACTGTATCCCTCTGACCTTCTTATTGACGATGAAACACAGAAATTGCATCGGAATACAAACAAAAGGCACAATGCCGACTTAAGTACAAGAAGACTGCCTCTTCTTACTGTCTATGTTTTGAACTATTCCTGTGACACTAGTTATAGATTCCGAAGCTTCACTTCAGGTTTACTGCATCCCTCTGACCTTCTTATTGACGATGAAACACAGAAATTGCATCGGAATTAAATACAGAAGGCACAATGCCGACTTTATTATAATAAAACTGACTCTTCTTACTGTCAATGCTTTGAACCATTCCTGTGGCACTAGTTATAGACTCCGATGCTTCACTTCAGGTTTACTGTATCCCTCTGACCTTCTTATTGACGATGAAACAACGAAATTGCATCGGAATTAAATACAAAACGCACAATGCCGACTTAAGTACAAGTAAACTGACTCTTCTTACTGTCTATGATTTGAACCATTTGTGTGACACTAGTTATAGATTCCGATGCTTCACTTCAGGTATACAGTAACCCTCTGACCTTCGTATTGACGATGAAACAGAGAAATTGCATCGGAATTGAATACAAAAGGCACAATGCCGACTTAAGTACAAGAAGACTGACTCTTCATACTGTCTATGTTTTCAACCATTCCTGTGCCACTAGTTATAGATTCCGATGCTTCACTTCAGGTTCACTGTATCCCTCTGACCTTCTAATTGTTGATGAAACATAGAAATTGCATCGGAATTATATACAAAAGGCACAATGCCGACTTAAGTGCAAGAAAATTAATTCTTCTTATTGCCTATGTTTTGAACCATTTCTGTGACACTAGTTATAGATTCCGATGACTCACTTCAGGAATACTGTATCCCTCTGACCTTCGTGTTGACGATGAAACACAGAAATTGCATCGGAATTAAATACGAAAGGCACAATGCCGACTTAAGTAAAAGAAAACTGACTCTACTTACTGACTATGTTTTGGACCATTCCTGTGACACTAGTTATAGATTCCGATGCTTCACATCAGGTTTACTGTATCCCTCTGACCTTCTTATTGACGATGAAACACAGAAATTTAATCGGCATTAAATACAAAAGGCACAATGCCGACTTAAGTACAAGAAGACTGACTCTTCTTACTGTCTATGTTTTGAACCATTCCTGTGACACTAGTTATAGATTCCGATGCTTCACTTCACGTTTACTGTATCCCTCTGACCTTCTTATTGACGATGAAACACTGAAATTTAATCGGCATTAAATACAAAAGGCACAATGCCGACTTAAGTACAAGAAATCTGACTCTTCTTACTGTCTCTGTTTTGAACATCTCCTTTGACACTAGCTATAGATTCCGATGCTTC
The DNA here is from genome assembly GCF_021461395.2 of Schistocerca americana. Taxonomy (NCBI): domain Eukaryota; kingdom Metazoa; phylum Arthropoda; class Insecta; order Orthoptera; family Acrididae; genus Schistocerca; species Schistocerca americana. The sequence goes on from NW_025726049.1 coordinate 2,326,891, forward strand.
ACTACAGATTTAATGTATCCGTCTGACCTTCTTATTGACGATGAAACGCAGAAATTGCATGGGAATTAAATACAAAAGGCACTATGCCGAATTAAGTGCAAGAAAACTGACGCTTCTTACTGTTTGTGTTTTGAATCACTCCTGTGACACTAGTTATAGATTCCGATGCTTCACTTCAGGTTTACTGTATCCCTCTGATCTTCTTATTGACGATGAAACACAGAAATTGCATCGGAATACAAACAAAAGGCACAATGCCGACTTAAGTACAAGAAGACTGCCTCTTCTTACTGTCTATGTTTTGAACTATTCCTGTGACACTAGTTATAGATTCCGAAGCTTCACTTCAGGTTTACTGTATCCCTCTGACCTTCTTATTGACGATGAGACACAGAAATTGCATCGAAATTAAATATAAAAGGCACAATGCCGACTTAGGTACAAGAAAACTGACTCTTCTTACTGTCTATACTTTGAACCATTCCTGTGACACTTGTTATAGATTCCGATGCTTCATCTCAGGTTTACTGTATCCCTCTGACCTTATTGACGATGAAACACAGAAATTGCATCGGAATTAAATACAAAAGGCACAATGCCGACTTAAGTACAAGGAAACTGACTCTTCTTACTGTCTGTGCTATGAACCATTCCTGTGACACTAGTTATAGGTTCCGATGCTTCACTTCAGGTTTACTATATCCCTCTGACCTTCTCATTGACGATGAAACACAGAAATTGAATCGGAATTAAATACAAAAGGCACAATGCCGACTTAAGTACAAGAAAACTGACGCTTCTTACTGTTTGTGTTTTGAATCACTCCTGTGACACTAGTTATAGATTCCGATGCTTCACTTCAGGTTTACTGTATCCCACTGACCTTCTTATTGACGATGAAACACAGAAATTGCATCGGAATTAAATACAAAAGGCACAATGCCGACTTCATTATAATAAAACTGACTCTTCTTACTGTCTATGCTTTGAACCATTCCTGTGGAACTAGTTATAGACTCCGATGCTTCACTTCAGGTTTACTATATCCCTCTGACCTTCTTATTGACGATGAAACACGGAAATTGCATCGGAATTAAATACAAAAGGCACAATGCCGACTTAAGCACAAGTAAACTGACTCTTCTTACTGTCTATGATTTGAACCATTTGTGTGACACTAGTTATAGATTCCGATGCTTCACTTCAGGTTAACTGTAACCCTCTGACTTTCGTATTGACGATGAAACAGAGAAATTGCATCGGAATTGAATACAAAAGGCACAATGCCGACTTAAGTACAAGAAGACTGACTCTTCATACTGTCTATGTTTTGAACCATTCCTGTGACACTAGTTATAGATTCCGATGCTTCACTTCAGGTTCACTGTATCCCTCTGACCTTCTAATTGTCGATGAAACATAGAAATTGCATCGGAATTATATACAAAAGGCACAATGCCGACTTAAGTACAAGAAAATTAATTCTTCTTATTGCCTATGTTTTGAACCATTACTGTGACACTAGTTATAGATTCCGATGACTCACTTCAGGAATACTGTATCCCTCTGACCTTCTTGTTGACGATGAAACACAGAAATTGCATCGGAATTAAATACGAAAGGCACAATGCCGACTTAAGTAAAAGAAAACTGACTCTTCTTACTGACTATGTTTTGGACCATTCCTGTGACACTAGTTATAGATTCCGATGCTTCACATCAGGTTTAATGTATCCCTCTGACCTTCTTATTGACGATGAAACACAGAAATTTAATCGGCATTAAATACAAAAGGCACAATGCCGACTTAAGTACAACAAATCCTACTCTTCTTACTGTCCATGTTTTGAACATCGCCTTTGACACTAGTTAGAGATTCCGATGCTTCACTTTAGGTTTACTGTATCCCTCTGACTTTCTTATTGACGATGAAACTCAGAAATAGCATCGGAATTAAATACGAAAGGCACAATGCCGACTTAAGTAAAAGAAAACTGACTCTTCTTACTGTCTATGCTTTGAACCATTCCTGTGGCACTAGTTATAGACTCCGATGCTTCACTTTAGGTTAACTGTATCCCTCTGACCTTCTTATTGACGATGAAACACAGAAATTGCATCGGAATTAAATACGAAAGGCACAATGCCGACTTAAGTAAAAGAAAACTGACTCTTCTTACTGTCTATGATTTGAACCATTCCTGTGACACTAGTTATAGATTCCGATGCTTCACTTCAGGTTTACTGTATCACTCTGACCTTCTTATTGACGATGAAACACAGAAATTTAATCGGCATTAAATACAAAAGGCACAATGCCGACTTAAGTACAAGAAATCTGACTCTTCTTACTGTCTATGTTTTTCACATCCCCTTTGACACTAGTTATAGATTCCGATGCTTCACTTCAGGTTTACTGTATCACTCTGACCTTCTTATTGACGATGAAACACAGAAATTTAATCGGCATTAAATACAAAAGGCACAATGCCGACTTAAGTACAAGAAATCTGACTCTTCTTACTGTCTCTGTTTTGAACATCTCCTTTGACACTTGTTATAGATTCCGATGCTTCACTACAGATTTAATGTATCCCTCTGACCTTCTTATTGACGATGAAACACAGAAATTGCATGGGAATTGAATACAAAAGGCACTATGCCGACTTAAGTAAACTGACTTTTCTTACTGTCTATGGTTTTAACCATTCCTGTGACAGTAGTTACAGATTCCGGTGCTCCACTTCAAGTATACTGTATCCCTCTGACCTTGTTATTGACGATGACACACAGAAATTGTGTCGCAATTAAATACAAAAGGCATAATGCCGACTTAAGTACAAGAAAACTGGCTCTTCCTACTCTCTATGCTTTTAACCATTCCTGTGACACTAGTTATAGGTTCCGATGCTTCACTTCATTTTTACTGTATCCCTCTGACCTTCTTATTGACGATGAAACACAGAAATTGCATCGGAATTAAATACAAAAGGCACAATGCCGACTTAAGTACAAGAAAACTGACTCTTCTTACTGTCTATACTTTGAACCTTTCCTGTGACACTTGTTATAGATTCCGATGCTTCATCTCAGGTTTACTGTATCCCTCTGACCTTATTGACGATGAAACACAGAAATTGCATCGGAATTAAATACAAAAGGCACAATGCCGACTTAAGTACATGGAAACTGACTCTTCTTACTGTCTGTGTTTTGAACCATTCCTGTGACACTAGTTATAGGTTCCGATGCTTCACTTCAGGTTTACTGTATCCCTCTGACCTTCTTATTGACGATGAAACACAGATATTGAATCGGAATTAAATACTAAAGGCACAATGCCGACTTAAGTACAAGAAAACTGACGCTTCTTACTGTTTGTGTTTTGAATCACTCCTGTGACACTAGTTATAGATTCCGATGCTTCACTTCAGGTTTACTGTATCCCTCTGACCTTCTTATTGACGATGAAACACAGAAATTTCATCGGAATACAAACAAAAGGCACAATGCCGACTTAAGTACAAGAAGACTGCCTCTTCTTACTGTCTACGTTTTGAACTATTCCTGTGACACTAGTTATAGATTCCGAAGCTTCACTTCAGGTTTACTGTATCCCTCTGACCTTCTTATTGACGATGAGACACAGAAATTGCATCGGAATTAAATACAAAAAGCACAATGCCGACTTCATTATAATAAAACTGACTCTTCTTACTGTCTATGCTTTGAACCATTCCTGTGGCACTAGTTATAGACTCCGATGCTTCACTACAGGTTTACTGTATCCCTCTGACCTTCTTATTGACGATGGAACACCGAAATTGCATCGGAATTAAATACAAAAGGCACAATGCCGACTTAAGTACAAGTAAACTGACTCTTCTTACTGTCTATGATTTGAACCATTTGTGTGACACTAGTTATAGATTCCGATGCTTCACTTCAGGTTTACTGTAGCCCTCTGACCTTCGTATTGACGATGAAACAGAGAAATTGCATCGGAATTGAATACAAAAGGCACAATGCCGACTTAAGTACAAGAAGACTGACTCTTCATACTGTCTATGTTTTGAACCATTCCTGTGACACTAGTAATAGATTCCGATGCTTCACTTCAGATTCACTGTATCCCTCTGACCTTCTAATTGTCGATGAAACATAGAAATTGCATCGGAATTTTATACAAAAGGCACAATGCCGCCTTAAGTACAAGAAAATTAATTCTTCTTATTGCCTATGTTTTGAACCATTCCTGTGATACTAGTTATAGATTCCGATGACTCACTTCAGGAATACTGTATCCCTCTGACCTTCTTGTTGACGATGAAACACAGAAATTGCATCGGAATTAAATACGAAAGGCACAATGCCGACTTAAGTTAAAGAAAACTGACTCTTCTTACTGACTATGATTTGGACCATTCCTGTGACACTAGTTATAGATTCCGATGCTTCACATCAGGTTTACTGGATCCCTCTGACCTTCTTATTGACGATGAAACACAGAAATTTAATCGGCATTAAATACAAAAGGCACAAAGCCGACTTAAGTACAACAAATCTTACTCTTCTTACTGTCCACGTTTTGAACATCGCCTTTGACACTAGTTATAGATTCCGATGCTTCACTTTAGGTTTACTGTATCCCTCTGACCCTCTTATTGACGATGAAACACAGAAATTGCATCGGAATTAAATACGAAAGGCACAATGCCGACTTAAGTAAAAGAAAACTGACTCTTCTTACTGTCTATGTTTTGAACCATTCCTGTGGCACTAGTAATAGACTCCGATGCTTCACTTCAGGTTTACTGTATCCTTCTGACCTTCTTATTGACGATGAAACACCGAAATTGCATCGGAATTAAATACAAAAGGCACAATGCCGACTTAAGTACAAGTAAACTGACTCTTCTTACTGTCTATGATTTGAACCATTTGTGTGACACTAGTTATAGATTCCGATGCTTCACTTCAGGTTTACTGTAACCCTCTGACCTTCGTATTGACGATGAAAGAGAGAAATTGCATCGGAATTGAATACAAAAGGCACAATGCCGACTTAAGTACAAGAAGACTGACTCTTCATACTGTCTATGTTTTGAACCATTCCTGTGACACTAGTTATAGATTCCGATGCTTCACTTCAGGTTCACTGTATCCCTCTGACCTTCTTATTGTCGATGAAACATAGAAATTGCATCGGAATTATATACAAAAGGCACAATGCCGACTTAAGTACAAGAAAATTCTTTCTTCTTATTGCCTATGTTGTAAACCATTCCTGTGACACTAGTTATAGATTCCGATGACTCACTTTAGGAATACTGTATCCCTCTGACCTTCTTGTTGACGATGAAACACAGAAATTGCATTGGAATTAAATACGAAAGGCACAATGCCGACTTAAGTAAAAGAAAACTGACTCTTATTACTGACTATGTTTTGGACCATTCCTGTGTCACTAGTTATAGATTCCGATGCTTCACATCAGGTTTACTGTATCCCTCTGACCTTCTTATTGACGATGAAACACAGAAATTTAATCGGCATTAAATACAAAAGACACAATGCCGACTTAAGTACGACAAATCTTACTCTTCTTACTGTCCATGTTTTGAACATCTCCTTTGACACTAGTTATAGATTCCGATGCTTCACTTTAGGTTAACTGTATCCCTCTGACATTCTTATTGACGACAAAATACAGAAATTGCATCGGAATTAAATACGAAAGGCACAATGCCGACTTAAGTAAAAGAAAACTGACTCTTCTTACTGTCTATGATTTGAACCATTCCTGTGACACTAGTTATAGATTCCGATGCTTCACTTCAGGTTTACTGTATCCCTCTGACCTTCTTATTGACGATGAATCACTGAAATTTAATCGGCATTAAATACAAAAGGCACAATGCCGACTTAAGTACAAGAAATCTGACTCTTCTTACTGTCTATGTTTTGCACATCTCCTTTGACACTAGTTATAGATTCCGATGCTTCACTTCAGGTTTACTGTATCCCTCTGACCTTCTTATTGACGATGAAACACAGAAATTACATGGGAATTAATACAAAAGGCACTATGCCGACTTAAGTACAAGTAAACTGACTTTTCTTACTGTCTATGGTTTTAACCATTCCTGTGACACTAGTTATAGATTCCGATGCTCCACTTCAGGTATACTGTATCCCTCTGACCTTCTTATTGACGATGACACACAGAAATTGCATCGCAATTACATACAAAAGGCACAATGCCGACTTAAGTACAAGAAAACTGACTCTTCCTATTCTCTATGTTTTTAACCATTCCTGTGACACTAGTTATAGATTCCGATGCTTCACTTCAGGTTTACTGTATCCCTCTGACCTTTTTATTGACGATGAAACACAGAAATTGCATCGGAATTAAAAACAAAAGGCACAATGCCGAATTCATTATAATAAAACTGACTCTTCTTACTGTCTATGCTATGAACCATTCCTGTGGCACTAGTTATAGACTCCGATGCTTCACTTCAGGTTTACTGTATCCTTCTGACCTTCTTATTGACGATGAAACACCGAAATTGCATCGGAAATAAATACATAAGGCACAATGCCGACTTAAGTACAAGTAAACTGACTCTTCTTACTGTCTATGATTTGAACCATTTGTGTGACACTAGTTATAGATTCCGATGCTTCACTTCAGGTTTACTGTAACCCTCTGACCTTCGTATTGACGATGAAATAGAGAAATTGCATCGGAATTATATAGAAAAGGCACAATGCCGACTTAACTACATGAAAATTGACTCTTCTTACTGTTTATGCCTTGAACCATTCCTGTGAGACCAGTTATAGATTCCGACGCATCACTTCAGGTTCCCTGCATCGTTCTGACCTTCTTATTGACGACGAAACACAGAAATTGCTGCGGAAATAAATAGAAAAGCACAATGCCGACTCAAGTACAAGTAGACTGGCTCTTCTTACTGTCTATGTTTTGAACCTTTCCTGTGAGACCAGTTTTAGATTCCGATGCTTGACTTCAGGTTTACTGTATCCCTTGGACCTTCTTATTGACGACGAAACACAGATATTGCATCGGAATTAAATAGAAAAGGCACAATGCCGACTTAAGGTCAAGAAAACTGATTCTTCTTAATGTCCATGTTTTGAACCATTCCAGTGACACTAGTTATAGATTCCGATGCTTCACTTCAGGTTTACTGTATCCCTCTGACCTTCTTATTGACGATGAAACACAGAAATTGCATCGGAATTAAATACAAAAGGCACAATGACGACTCAAGTACAAGAAGACTGGCTCTTCTTACTGTCTATATTTTGAACCTTTCCTGTGAGTCCGGTTTTAGATTCAGATGCTTCGCTTCAGGTTCACTGAATCCCTTGGCCCTTCTTATTGACGACGTAACACAGATATTGCATCGGAATTATATAGAAAAGGCACAATGCCGACTTAAATACAAGAAAACTGACTCCTCTTACTGTCTATGTTTTGAACCATTCCTGTGACACTAGTTATAGATTCCGGTGCTTCACTTCAGGTTCACTGTATCCCTCTGACCTTCTTATTGTCGATGAAACATAGAAATTGCATCGGAATTATATACAAAAGGCACAATGCCGACTTAAGTACAAGAAAATTGATTCTTCTTATTGCCTATGTTTTGAACCATTCCTGTGACACTAGTTATAGATTCCGATGCCTCACTTCAGGAATACTGTATCCCTCTGACCTTCTTATTGACGATGAAACACAGAAATTGCATTGGAATTAAATACGACAGGCACAATGCCGACTTAAGTAAAAGAAAACTGACTCTTCTTACTGTCTGTCCTTTGAACCATTCCTGTGACACTTGTTATAGATTGCGATGCTTCATCTCAGGTTTACTGTATCCCTCTGACCTTATTGACGATGAAACACAGATATTGCATCGGAATTAAATACAAAAGACACAATGCCGACTTAAGTGGAAGGAAACTGACTCTTCTTACTGTCTGTGTTTTGAACCATTCCTGTGACACTAGTTATAGATTCCGATGCTTCACTTCAGGTTTACTGTATCCTTCTGACCTTCTTATTGACGATGAAACACAGAAATTGCCTCGGAATTAAATACAAAAGGCACAATGCCGACTTAAGTAAAGGAAAACTGCTGCATCTTACTGTTTGTGTTTTGAACCACTCCTGTGACACTAGTTGTCGATTCCGATGCTTCACTTCAGGTTTACTGTATCCCTCTGACCTTCTTATTGACGATGAAACACAGAAATTGCATCGGAATACAAACAAATGGCACAATGCCGACTTAAGTACAACAAATCTGACTCTTCTTACTGTCCATGTTTTGAACATCTCCTTTGACACTAGTTATAGATTCCGATGCTTCACTTTAGGTTTACTGTATCCCTCTGACCTTCTTATTGACGATGAAACACAGAAATTGTATCGGAATTAAATACGAAAGGCACAATGCCGACTTAAGTACAAGAAAACTGACTCTTCCTACTCTCTATGTTTTTATCCATTCCTGTGACACTAGTTATAGATTCCGAAGCTCCACTTCAGGTATACTGTATCCCTCTGACCTTCTTATTGACGATGACACACAGAAATTGCTTCGGAATTAAATACAAAAGGCACAATGCCGACTTAAGTAAAGGAAAACTGACGCTTCTTACTGTTTGTGTTTTGAACCACTCCTGTGACACTAGTTGTCAATTCCGATGCTTCACTTCAGGTTTACTGTATCCCTCTGACCTTCTTATTGACGATGAAACAGAGAAATTGCATCGGAATTAAATACAAAAAAGCACAATCCCAACTTAAGTACAAGAAAACTGACTCTTCTTACTGTCTATGTTTTGAAACATTCCTGTGACACTAGTTATAGATGCCGATACTTCACTTCAGGTTTACTGTATCCCTCTGACCTTATTGACGATGAAACACAGAAATTGCATCGATATTAAATATAAAAGGCACAATGCCGACTTAAGTACAAGAAAACTGACTCTTCTTACTGTCTATACTTTGAACCATTCCTGTGACACTTGTTATAGGTTCCGATGCTTCATCTCAGGTTTACTGTATCCCTCTGACCTTTTTGACGATGAAACACAGAAATTGCATCGGAATTAAATACAAAAGGCACAATGCCGACTTAAGTACAAGGAAACTGACTCTTCTTACTGTCTGTGTTTTGAACCTTTCCTGTGACACTAGTTATAGATTCCGATGCTTCATTTCAGGTTTACTGTATCCCTCTGACATTCATATTGACGATGAAACACAGAAATGGCATCGGAATAAAATACGAAAGGCCCAATGCCCACTTAAGTACAAGAAAACGGACTCTTCTTACTGTCTATGTCTTGAACCATTCCTGTGACACTAGTTATAGATTCCGATGCTTCACTTCAGATTTTCTGTATCCCTCTGACCTTCTTATTGACGATTAAACACAGAAATTGCATCGGAATTAAATACAAGAGGCACAATGCCGACTTAAGTACAAGAAAACTGACTCTTCTTACGGTCTATGTTTTAACCATTCCTGTGACAGTAGTTATAGATTCCGATGCTTCACTTCGGGTTTGTTGTATCCCTCTGACCGTCTTATTGACGATGTAACACGGAAATTGCATCGGAATTAAAAGAAAACTCACAATGCCGACTCAAGTACAAGAAGACTGGCTCTTCTTACTGTCTATGTTTTGAACCTTTCCTGTGAGACCGGTTTTAGATTCCGATGCTTCACTTCAGGTTTACTGTATCCCTTGAACCTTCTTATTGACGACGAAACACAGAAATTGCATCAGAAGTTAATAGAAAAAGCACAATGCCGACTTCACTACAAGAAAACTGTCTCTTCTTACAGTCTATGTCTTGAACCATTCCTGTGACACTAGTTATAGATTCCGTGGCATCACTTCAGGGTTTAAAGTATCCCTCTGACCTTCTTATTGACGATGAAACACATAAATTGCATCGGAATTAATTACAAAAGGCACAATGCCGACTTAATTATAAGAAAACTGGCTCATCTTACTGTCTATGTTTTGAAGCATTCCTGTGACACTAGTTATAGATTCCGATGCATCACTTCAGGTTTACTGTATCCCTCTGACCTTCTTATTGACGATGAAACACAGAATTTGCATTGGAATAAAATACAAAGAGAACAATGTCGACTTAAGTATAAGTAAACTGACTCTTCTTACTGTTTATGTTTTGAACCATTCCTGTGACACTAGTTATAGATTCCGATGCTTCACTTCAGGTTTAGTGTATCCCTCTGATCTACGTATTTTCGATGACACACAGAAATTTTATCGGATTTAAATACGAAAGGCACAATGCCGACTTAAGTACAAGAAAACTGACTCTTCTTACTGTCTAAGTTTTAACCATTCCTGTGACACTAGTTATAGATTCCTATGCATCACTTCAGGTTTACTGTATCCCTCTGACCTTCATATTGACGATCAAACACAGAAATTGCGTCGGAACACAAACAAAAGGCACAATGCCGACTTAAGTACAAGAAGACTGACTCTTCTTACTGTCTATGTTTTTAACCATTCCTGTGACACTAGTTATAGATTCCGATGCTTCACTTCAGGTTTACTGTATCCCTCTGACCTTCTTATTGACGATGAAACACAGAAACTGCATCGGAATTAAATAGAAAAGGCACAAGGCCGACTAAAGTACAAGAAAACTGACTCTTCTTACTGTCTATGTTTTTAACCATTCCTGTGATACTTGTTATACATTCCGATGCTTCACTTCAGGTTTGCTGTATCCCTCTGACCGTCTTATTGACGATGTAACACAGAAATTGCATCGGAATTAAAAAAAAACTCACAATGCCGACTCAAGTACAAGAAGACAGGCTCTTCTTACTGTCTATGTTTTGAACCTTTCCAGTGAGACCGGTTTTAGATTCCGATGCTTCACTTCAGGTTTACTGTATCCCTTGGACATTCTTATTGGCGACGAAACGCAGAAATTGCATCGGAATTAAATAGAAAAGGCACAATGACGACTTAAGTACAAGAAAACTGACTCTTCTTACAGTCTATGTTTTGAACCATTCCTGTGACACTAGTTATAGATTCCGATGCATCACTTCAGGGTTTACTGTAACCCTCTGACCTTCTTATTGACGATGAAACACAGAAATTGCATCGGAATTAAATACTAATAGCACAATGCCGAATTAAGTACAAGAAGACTGACCTTTCTTATTGTCTATCTATTGAACCGTTCCTGTGACACTAGTTATAGTTTCCGATGCTTCACTTCAGGTTTACTGTATCCCTCTGACCTTCTTATTGACGATAAAACACAAAAAATGCATTGGAATTAAATACAAAAGGCACAATGCCGGCCTAAGTACAAAATGACTGACTCTTCTTACTCTCTATGATTTGAACCATTCCTGTGACACTAGTTATAGTTTCCGATGCTTCTCTTCAGGTTTACTGTATCCCTCCGACCGTCTTATTGACGAGGAAACACAGAAATTGCATAGGAATTAAATACAAAAGGCACAATGCCGACTCAAGTACAAGAAGACTGGCTCTTCTTACTGTCTATGTATTGAACCATTTCTGTGACACTAATTATAGATTCCGATGCTTCACTTCAGGTTTACTGTATCCCTCTGACCTTCATATTGACGATGAAACACAGTAATTGCATCGGAATTATATACAAGAGGCACAATGACGACTTAAGTACATGAAGACTGATTCTTCTTACTCTCTATGTTTTGAACCATTCCAGTGACACTAGTTACAGATTCCGATGCTACACTTCAGGTTTACTGTATCCCTCTGACCCTCTTATTGACGATGAAACACAGAAATTGCATCTTAAGTAAATACAAAAGGCACAATGCCGACTTAAGTACAAGAAAACTGACTCTTCTTACTGACTATGATTTGAACCATTCCTGTGACACTAGTTATTGATTCCGATGCTTCACTTCAGGTTTACTTTATACCTATGACCTTCTTATTGACGATGAAACACATAAATTGCATCGGAATTAAATACAAAAGGCACAATGCCGACTTAAGTACAAGAAAACTGACGCTTCTTACTGTTTATGTTATGAACCACTCCTGTGACACTAGTTATAGATTCCGATGCTTCACTTCAGGTTTACTGCATCCCTGTGACCATCTTATTGACGATGAAACACAGAAATTGCATCAGAATACTAACAAAAGGCACAATGCCGACTTAAGTACAAGAAGACAGACTCTTATTACTGCCTATGTTCTGACCCATTCCTGTGACACTAGTTATAGATTCCGATGCTTCACTTCTGGATTACTATATCCCGTTGACCTTCTTATTGACGATGAAACACAGAAATTGCATCAGAATTAAATACAAAAGGCACAATGCCGACTCAAGTTCAAGAAGACTGGCTCCTCTTACTGTTTATGTTTTGAACCTTTCCTGTGAGACCGGTTTTAGATTCCGATGCATCACTTCAGGTTTACTGTATCCCTTGGCACTTCTTATTGACGACGAAACACAGAATGTACATCGGAATTAAATAGAAAAGGAACAATGCCGACTTAAGTACAAGAAAACTGACTCTTCTTACTGTCTATGGTTTGAACCATTCCTGTGACACTAGTTATAGATTCCGATGCTTCACTTTAGGTTTGCTGTATCCCTCTGACCATCTTATTGACGATGAAACACAGAAATTGCATCGGAATTATAAACAAAAATCACAATGCCGACACAAGTACAAGAGGATTGGCTCTTCTTACTGTCTATGTTTTGAACCTTTCCTGTGAGACCGGTTTTAGATTCCGATGCTTCACTTCAGGTTTACTGTATCCCTTGGACCTTCTCATTCACGACGAAACACAGTAATTGCATCGGAATTAAATAGAAAAGGCACAATGCCGGGTTAAGTAAAAGAAAACTGACTCTTCTTACTGTCTATGCTTTGAACCATTCCTGTGACACTAGTTATAGATTCCAATGCATCACTTTAGGGTTACTGTATCCCTCTGACCTTCTTATTGACGATGAAACACAGAAATTGCATCGGAATTAAATACAAAAGACACAATGCCGACTTAATTATTAGAAAACTGACTCTTCATGCTTTGAACCATTCCTGTGACACTAGTTATAGCTTCCGATGCTTCACGTCAGGTTAACTGTATCCCTCTGACCTTCTTATTGACGATTAAACACAGAAATTGCATCGGAATTAAATACAAAAGGCACAATGCCTTCTCAAGTACAAGAAGACTGGCTCTTCTTACTGTCTATGAATTGAACCTTTCCTGTGAGACCGGTTTTAGATTCCGATGCTTCACTTCAGGTTTACTGTATCCCTTGGCCCTTCTTATTGACGACGAAACACACAAAGTGCTACGGAATTAAATAGAAAAGGCAAAATGCCGACATAAGTACAAGAAAACTGACTCTTCTTACTGTCTATGTTTTTAACCATTCCTGTGACACTTGTTATAGATTCTGATGCTTCACTTCAGGTTTGCTGTATCCCTCTGACCGTCTCATTGACGATGTAACACAGAAATTGCATCGAAATTAAAAAAAAAAACTCACAATGCCGACTCAGGTACAAGAAGACTGGCTCTTCTTACTGTCTATCTTTTGAACCTTTCCTGTGAGACCGGTTTTAGATTCCGATGCTTCACTTCAGGTCTACTGTATCCCTTGGACATTCTTATTGGCGACGAAACGCAGAAATTGCATCGGAATTAAATAGAAAAGGCACAATGCCGACTTAAGTACAAGAAAACTGACACTTCTTGCAGTCTATGTTTTGAACCATTCCTGTGACACTAATTATAGATTCCGATGCATCACTTCAGGGTTTACTGTATCCCTCTGTCCTTCTTATTGACGCTGAAACACAGAAATTGCATCGGAATTAAGTACAAAACGCACAATGCCAACTTAAGTGCAAGAAGACTGACTCTTCTTACTGTCTATGTTTTGAACCATTCCTGTGACACTAGTTATAGATTCCGATGCTTCAGTTCAGGTTTACTGTATCCCTCTGACCTTCATATTGACGATGAAACACAGAAATTGCATCTGAACACTAACAAAAGGCACAATGCCGACTTAAGTACAAGATGACAGACTCTTATTACTGCCTATGTTTTGACCCATTCCTGTGACACTAGTTATAGATTCCGATGCTTCACTTCTGGATTACTGTATCCCGTTGACCTTCTTATTGACGATGAAACACAGAAGTTGCATCAGAATTAAATACAAAAGGCACAATGCCGACTCAAGTTCAAGTAGACTGGCTCCTCTTACTGTCTATGTTTTGAACCTTTCCTGTTAGACCGGTTTTAGATTCCGATGCATCACTTCAGGTTTACTGTATCCCTTGGCCCTTCTTATTGACGACGAAACACAGAAAGTGCATCGGAATTAAATAGAAAAGGAACAATGCCGACTTAAGTACAAGAAAACTGACTCCTTCTTACTGTCTATGTTTTGAACTATTCCTGTGACACTAGTTATAGATTCCAATGCATCACTTCAGGGTTACTGTATCCCTCTGACCTTCTTATTGACGATGAAACACAGAAATTGCATCGGAATTAAATACAAAAGGCACAATGCCGACTCAAGTACAAGAAGACTGGCTCTTCTTACTGTCTATGTTTTGAACCTTTCCTGTGAGACCGGTTTTAGATTCCGATGCTTCACTTCAGGTTTACTGTATCCCTTGGACATTCTTATTGGCGACGAAACGCAGAAATTGCATCGGAATTAAATAGAAAAGGCACAATGCCGACTTAAGTACAAGAAAACTGACTCTTCTTACAGTCTATGTTTTGAACCATTCCTGTGACACTAGTTATAGATTCCGATGCATCACTTCAGGGTTTACTGTATCCCTCTGTCCTTCTAATTGCGATGAAACACAGAAATTGCATAGGAATTAAGTACAAAACGCACAATGCCAACTTAAGTGCAAGAAGACTCACTCTTCTTACTGTCTATGTTTTGAACCATTCCTGTGACACTAGTTATGGATTCCGATTCTTCAGTTCAGGTTTACTGTATCCCTCTGACCTTCATATTGACGATGAAACACAGAAATTGCATCGGAATTAAATACAAAAGGCACAATGCCGACTTAAGTACGAGAAATCTGACTCTTCTTACTGTCTATGTTTTTAACCATTCCTATGACACTTGTTATAGATTCTGATGCTTCAATTCAGGTTTGCTGTATCCCTCTGACCGTCTCATTGACGATGTAACACAGAAATTGCATCGGAATTAAAAAAATCTCACAATGCCGACTCAAGTACAAGAAGACTGGCTCTTCTTACTGTCTATGTTTTGAACCTTTCCTGTGAGATCGGTTTTAGATTCCGATGCTTCACTTCAGGTTTACTGTATCCCTTGGACATTCTTATTGGCGACGAAACGCAGAACTGCATCGGAATTAATTAGAAAAGGCACAATGCCGACTTAAGTACAAGAAAACTGACTCTTCTTACAGTCTATGTTTTGAACCATTCCTGTGACACTAGTTATAGATTCCGATGCATCACTTCAGGGTTTACTGTATCCCTCTGACCTTCTAATTGCGATGAAACACAGAAATTGCATAGGAATTAAGTACAAAACGCACAATGCCAACTTAAGTGCAAGAAGACTGACTCTTCTTACTGTCTATGTTTTGAACCATTCCTGTGACACTAGTTATGGATTCCGATGCTTCAGTTCAGGTTTACTGTATCCCTCTGACCTTCATATTGACGATGAAACACAGAAATTGCATCGGAATTAAATACAAAAGGCACAATGCCGACTTAAGTACAAGAAAACTGACTCTTCTTACTGTCTATGTTTTGAACCATTCCTGTGACACTAGTTATAGATTCCGATGCTTCACTTTAGGTTTGCTGTAATCCATCTGACCGTCTTATTGACGATGAAACACAGAAATTGCATCGGAATTAATACAAAATGCACAATGCCGACTCAAGTACGAGAAGTCTGGCTCTTCTTACTGTCTATGATTTGAACCATTCCTGTGAGACCGGTATTAGATACCGATGCTTTACTTCAGGTTTACTGTCTCCCTTGGCCCTTCTTATTGACGACGAAACACAGAAACTGCATCGGAATTAAATAGAAAAGGCACAAGGCCGACTAAAGTACAAGAAAACTGACTCTTCTTACTGTCTATGTTTTTAACCATTCCTGTGATACTTGTTATAGATTCTGATGCTTCACTTCAGGTTTGCTGTATCCCTCTGACCGTCTTAATGACGATGTAACACAGAAATTGCATCGGAATTAAAAAAAAACTCACAATGCCGACTCAAGTACAAGAAGACTGGCTCTTCTTACTGTCTATGTTTTGAACCTTTCCAGTGAGACCGGTTTTAGATTCCGATTCTTCACTTCAGGTTTACTGTATCCCTTGGACATTCTTATTGGCGACGAAACGCAGAAATTGCATCGGAATTAAATAGAAAAGGCACAATGCCGACTTAAGTACAAGAAAACTGACTCTTCTTACAGTCTATGTTTTGAACCATTCCTGTGACACTAGTTATGGATTCCGATGCATCACATCAGGGTTTACTGTAACCCTCTGACCTTCTTATTGACGATGAAACACATAAATTGCATCGGAATTAAATACTAATAGCACAATGCCGAATTAAGTACAAGAAGACTGACCTTTCTTATTGTCTATCTATTGAACCGTTCCTGTGACACTAGTTATAGTTTCCGATGCTTCACTTCAGGTTTACTGCATCCCTGTGACCTTCTTATTGACGAGAAAACACAGAAAATGCATTGGAATTAAATACAAAAGGCACAATGCCGGCTTAAGTACAAAATGACTGACTCTTCTCACTCTCTATGATTTGAACCATTCCTGTGACACTAGTTATAGTTTCCGATGCTTCTCTTCAGGTTTACTGTATCCCTCCGACCGTCTTATTGACGAGGAAACACAGAAATTGCATAGGAATTAAATACAAAAGGTACAATGCCGACTCAAGTACAAGAAGACTGGCTCTTCTTACTGTCTATGTATTGAACCATTTCTGTGACACTAGTTATAGATTCCGATGCTTCACTTTAGGTTTACTGCATCCCTCTGACCTTCATATTGACGATGAAACACAGTAATTGCATCGGAATTATATACAAGAGGCACAATGACGACTTAAGTACAAGAAAACTGATTCTTCTTACTCTCTATGTTTTGAACCATTCCAGTGACACTAGTTACAGATTCCGATGCTTCACTTCAGGTTTACTGTATCCCTCTGACCCTCTTATTGACGATGAAACACAGAAATTGCATCTTAATTAAATACAAAAGGCACAATGCCGACTTAAGTACAAGAAAACTGACTCTTCTTACTGACTATGATTTGAATCATTCCTGTGACACTAGTTATTGATTCCGATGCTTCACTTCAGGTTTACTTTATCCCTATGACCTTCTTATCGACGATGAAACACATAAATTGCATCGGAATTAGATACAAAAGGCACAATGCCGACATAAGTACAAGAAAACTGACGCTTCTTACTGTTTATGTTATGAACCAGTCCTGTGACACTAGTTATAGATTCCGATGCTTCACTTCAGGTTTACTGCATCCCTGTGACCATCTTATTGACGATGAAACACAGAAATTGCATCAGAATACTAACAAAAGGCACAATGCCGACTTAAGTACAAGAAGACAGACTCTTATTACTGCCTATGATTTGACCCATTCCTGTGACACTAGTTATAGATTCCGATGCTTCACTTCTGGATTACTGTATCCTGTTGACCTTCTTATTGACGATGAAACACAGAAATTGCATCAGAATTAAATACAAAAGGCACAATGCCGACTTAAGTACAAGAAAACTGACTCTTCTTACAGTCTATGTTTTGGACCATTCCTGTGACACTAGTTATAGATTCCGATGCATCACTTCTGGGTTTACTGTATCCCTCTGTCCTTCTTATTGACGATGAAACACAGAAATTGCATCGGAATTAAGTACAAAACGCACAATGCCAACTTAAGTGCAAGAAGACTGACACTTCTTACTGTCTATGTTTTGAACCATTCCTGTGACACTAGTTATAGATTCCGATGCTTCAGTTCAGGTTTACTGTATCCCTCTGACCTTCATATTGACGATGAAACACAGAAATTGCGTCAGAATACTAAAAAAAGGCACAATGCCGACTTAAGTACAAGAAGACAGACTCTTATTACTGCCTATGATTTGCCCCATTCCTGTGACACTAGTTATAGATTCCGATGCTTCACTTCTGGATTACTGTATCCCGTTGACCTTCTTATTGACGATGAAACACAGAAATTGCATCAGAATTAAATACAAAAGGCACAATGCCGACTCAAGTTCAAGTAGACTGGCTCCTCTTACTGTCTATGTTTTGAACCTTTCCTGTTAGACTGGTTTTAGATTCCGATGCATCACTTCAGGTTTACTGTATCCCTTGGCCCTTCTTATTGACGACGAAACACAGAAAGTGCATCGGATTAAAATAGAAAAGGAACAATGCCGACTTAAGTACAAGAAAACTGACTCTTCTTACTGTCTATGTTTTGAACTATTCCTGTGACACTAGTTATAGATTCCAATGCATCACTTCAGGGTTACTGTATCAATCTGACCTTCTTATTGACGATGAAACACAGAAATTGCATCGGAATTAAATACAAAAGGCACAATGCCGACTGAAGTACAAGAAGACTGGCTCTTCTTACTGTCTATGAATTGAACCTTTCTTGTGAGACCGGTTTTAGATTCCGATGCTTCACTTCAAATTTACTGTATCCCTTGGCCCTTCTTATTGACGACGAAACACAGAAAGTGCATCGGAATTAAATAGAAGAGGCACAATGCCGACTTAAGTACAAGAAATCTGACTCTTCTTACTGTCTATGTTTTTAACCATTCCTATGACACTTGTTATAGATTCTGATGCTTCACTTCAGGTTTGCTGTATCCCTCTGACCGTCTCATTGACGATGTACACAGAAATTGCATCGGAATTAAAAAAAACTCACAATGCCGACTCAAGTACAAGAAGACTGGCTCTTCTTAATGTCTATGTTTTTGAACCTTTCCTGTGAGACCGGTTTTAGATTCCGATGCATCACTTCAGGTTTACTGTATCCCTTGGCACTTCTTATTGACGACGAAACACAGAAAGTGCATCGGAATTAAATAGAAAATGAACAATGCCGACTTAAGTACAAGAAAACTGACTCTTCTTACTGTCTATGATTTGAACCATTCCTGTGACACTAGTTATAGATTCCGATGCTTCACTTTAGGTTTGCTGTATCCCTCTGACCGTCTTATTGACGATGAAACACAGAAATTGCATCGGAATTATAAAGAAAAATCACAATGCCGACACAAGTACAAGAGGATTGGCTCTTCTTACTGTCTTAGTTTTGAACCTTTCCTGTGAGACCGGTTTTAGATTCCGATGCTTCACTTCAGGTTTACTGTATCCCTTGGACCTTCTTATTCACGACGAAACACAGTAATTGCATCGGAATTAAATAGAAAAGGCACAATGCCGGGTTAAGTAAAAGAAAACTGACTCTTCTTACTGTCTATGCTTTGAACCATTCCTGTGACACTAGTTATAGATTCCAATGCATCACTTTAGGGTTACTGTATCCCTCTGACCTTCTTATTGACGATGAACACAGAAATTGCATCGGAATTAAATACAAAAGGCACAATGCCGACTTAATTATTAGAAAACTGACTCTACATGCTTTGAACCATTCCTGTGACTCTAGTTATAGCTTTCGATGCTTCACTTCAGGTTAACTGTATCCCTCTGACTTTCTTATTGACGATGTAACAAAGAAATTGCATCGGAATTAAATACCAAAGGCACAATGCCTTCTCAAGTACAAGAAGACTGGCTCTTCTTACTGTCTATGAATTGAACCTTTCCTGTGAGACCGGTTTTAGATTCCGATGCTTCACTTCAGGTTTACTGTGTCCCTTGGCCCTTCTTATTGACGACGAAACACAGAAAGTGCATCGGAATTAAATAGAAAAGGCACAATGCCGACTTAAGTACAAGAAAACTGACTCTTCTTACTGTCTATGTTTTTAACCATTCCTGTGACACT